>NC_041364.1:7864975-8167475 GCF_900634415.1 Cottoperca gobio
CATTTTTATGGTGGTTAAGGAAAGGTTGTTAAAAGAAAGTAAAGAAAACAGATGTATTTGTCCGCTGTATGTTTCCACGCTGCTGCTTCAAGGGTAGTGCGTTGTCAATACTTTACCATGAGAATAATTTAAAATAGAATTGTAATAGAAATCTAATCTGTTAAAGAAACTGAAGGACTGTGCCTGTATCTGCTACCAGGAATTAATCTCCACGACAGTACAGGCTTTGCTACTAAAATAGCTAATAGGTGACAAAGACCAGAAAGTGCTGTATGCCATTATGGGTAATTGTCCCTCATCAATATTACATTACTTAGTTAGCCTAGCTTGATACCATCAGTTAAATGCTCTGGGCAATGCCTTCAGTTAGTGTAGAGCCATTGAAAGAATCCCTCGATCCTCATTTAACTAAAACATTTCAATAAAAAATTTGATGCGGAATAAATCTATTTGCTCCAGTGGGAGATTTTGTTTGAATAATCCTGATATATTAGAAACAGCATGGTTTCTTTAAAATGAACGGTTCATCGTTTCCTTGTCAGTGAATGTCACCCTCCGATTACATACAGTAATACTCTGTACAGCACGAAACAGCAATCCATTCAGCGGCTCCCGCCATTAATTAGTATATGACAGATGTGCTTGAGAGGTTTGACTCTCGAAGATGATTCCCCTCATCTATTTTTTGAAATGAAGATGATACCTGTATATTCGATTCTGTGTTCTTTTGAACAAAAACTTAAATTCGGTGTCTGGTCGACTGCTTATCATGAATTCGTCATAAATTCACATCATAACAAAACAGCTAGAGCTCTATTTCATAGTATCATCTGTGTCTGTTTGACATAGTGAGAAATGCTGCTTTGCAACATATACACTTATATCCCCAATAATGTATTACACAATTACACGTCCTTCTAACATAAATGACATGACCTGTAAATCCCAGTGCAGTAGACTTACAACTCGATGTTAAAAACCCTTGAGGTTGGCTCCTAAAAGAATGTTTCGCGGGGGCTTTATGCACCACCAGAGAAGGGTAACAGCATGCCAGAAGAAATTGATACAACACAAAGAAACTGTGCCTCCAAGAAATGTTCCCCCTGGCTCTTTATGTTCTTGAAATGGCCTTTTACAAAACACCACTGGGCTAAACATTTCCATTATTATTTTTACTTCACTACAATTGAAGCCATCAAATCTGCCAAGTCAGGCCAATTTTTTGCAGCTCACCATACTATACGGTATTCAGCAAAAATAATAAGATGTAGATTTAGAATACAGATGGTGAAGAACAGTCATCTATTGTAGATTACAGTTCCAAGTATATCATACATTATGTTCTTAACTGCCTCATCTCATCACTTGAGAATAACGAACACAGAATAATCAAATGGCAGTGATTGTATTTTATTCATTGATGAGAGTAAATCTAAGTGTAACACCACAAAGCAATTACAATGCTGGTCTTAATGAGTGCCTCAATTTACACTGGTTGATTGCTAAAGAGAAAGGTGATGTTTTGCTCTACTCCTCAATTGATCATTGGAAGTAACTCCCTAAATGTGCATGATAAACAAACAATAAACTAAAGTTTATGATAATTTACTAACAGAGCCCATAATGCACCGCTTCTACACAAGATGTTGCCTCAATTCATGTGAATTCATAACGAGCAGTTCAATATGTAAAACAGACAATCAAAAGCTCTTGAAGACAGACATGCAACGCTTTAGTCAGCTTGGGTTGACATGTAATGACTGAAGAAATAGTGGACAGTATCAAATGATTTAATTATACAAATCAGCTGTAACTGAACATGCAAGATGAGGCATTAGCAGCCAATCACATGCTAGACTTGGTGTATAATGTGTCCCACCTACTGCTGCAACACAGTTGACACTACAGCTTTCAATCAGTGAACTCGAATCACCCACTGACTGCAGCCCAGCAAAGTGATTGCTGGCAGTCTGAACACAGAAATGGTGCAAAGCTGAAAACATACCTGCTTACAGCAGTGCTCCTAAATCGGCAACTGCATCACTAGATTTAATAACTTCTTAAACCTTCTTGGTGACTGAATTTCTTAAAAGCTGATGGTGACACATTTTTCAGAGTATCTGCAAAAATGGTAAAGTATACATTTTAATACATTTTTCTATAATTGATACATCTGTTCAAACCAAAAAAAATAATTCTCAGCCATTTGCCAGCCAGAGGCATAACCACACTCCCACCCTGAAAAAATAAGTAGCAGGGGTTTTGATCTCCAGTGACCTTGACACTGGTCTTAGGTGAGCTAAACATTTTCGCTAGAGAGTGTGCTGCAGGCCAGAGAAGAAAAGAGCAGATAAAAAATACCTGTCAGCATCGGGCTATATGTGCAACAGCAAGCTAACACAAAAAAAATGTTTTTGCTAGGAGTAATTTGAGCAATAAAGTGTAAAACATTTTCCAGTACAGGAAAAATAATGACTGAACCCTAAAGGACTGAAGGTCCACCTCTGGTGCTCAACTTCCTGTACACCAGTAGACATAAACAGCTGATCACAGGGCATACCAAAAGAACCGGACGTCCTGTAGCGAACGGTTCGATATGAATACATGTACCTTTACACACCAAAGGATTATAGGCTGAGATGTGAATTGAGCAAGTTGGTTACCTTACAGTGAACAGTTATGCACAGTAATCCAAGGCAGCCATTACAGAAAGTAGTGAGTATGGACGTTATTGATTTGTAACCAATTGGTTGCTGATGTTTTTCAGCTACAACTATTATAAACCTGCAGTCTCATTTAAAAAATAATACAAAATAATATTTTTAAAAAGCGCATTGATTTAAATAAAAGTATATCACACTATGATGCCTTGGTTAGGTGACGAGCGTTTACTTTGCAGATATATTGATTATTCATTAGTTACATTTAATGTCATTTAGCGTTTATTGTGTGCATAGTCCTTTACAAATGTAGTGCGCACTGTGTAATGAATTACATAATTACTGTTGCAACGACTGAGCCAGCAGCTCTTATTTCTTCAAAGTTATCTTGTTACCCTTGATTTCCTGTAATTCCATAGATGCCACATTGTCTGGGCCTTTCCCCTGAGATGGCAGTCATGAGGGATAGGGCCTAGATGACTGAAACTAAAGCTTGGGGAGAAGGACTAGGTCCCCTGTGAACTGACGGTGTATCAGAGTTTATGACCCTTGTGACAGTACAGCAGCACTACGAACATGATAATACTGGAAAAGCCTGAATGGAGAGAAGGAAAGAGAAAGAGGGACAGGCAGATGTAAGTGTTACATTGACTTATCCATCCATCCATTTTTCTATATCCACTCATTTTGTTCAATGTCACGGGGGGTTGGTGCCTATCCCAGCATGCATCAGGGTACAACCTTGGCAGGTCTTCAGTCTATCTCAAGGCAAACATACTTAGACAAACACAATTTAGGGTTTCCATTTCACTTAACCAGCAAGTACTGTAGGTAGTGTTTTTTCACTTCAACCACCATCAATGTGTGGTGGTGGTTTAGTGGTTAGGCTTCCAAATAGATCACCGGAAGTTGTGGCTGCCACCATTGTGCCCCTGAGCAAGGCACTTAACCCCGAGTTGCTCCAGGGGGACTGTCCCTGTAGTTAGTTCACTGTAAGTCGCTCTGGATATGAGCGTCTGCTAAATGACTAATGTAAATGAACCAGCCACCTGCGAGCTACATTATTTCATGAATCAATTATTTATTCAAAACCACCTTGACTTGATAACACAGACAGACTTGGTTCTGTTTCCTGTTTTATTTTGAAATGTTCCCTTCCACCTGTGTCATGTCTTGTATTACTTCCTGCCCTTGTGTTTTTGCCTTCTCCCCAGGTGTGTCTCGTTCCCTTCATTAGTTTCCTCCTGTGTATTTGCCTTTCTCTCCCAGCTGTGTCTCGTTCCCTCGTTTAGTGTGTGTGTGTGTATATATCCCTGTCTGTCCCAGTGATCCTTGTCAGTTCGTCTTCCATGTGTCACCCTTGTTTGTTGATGGTGCGTCGTACCGCCCTGTGCTTCCTCGTGTCATCCTAGTTTGTCTTTTCAGTTTACCTTTTCGTTATTTTGTAAGCTTTTTGAATAAAGCCCTCTTTTTGTTAACTTCCTTGTCTGCCATTTGCATTTGGGTCCTCACATTATCCCCACGTGACAGACACTTGTATACCAAAACTCATTCCAAATTGTAAACACACAAACTTGCACACACACTCGCATAAAAGTAGCAGTAAATGCTACAATAAATAAGCCATTTGCTGCATGAAATTTTAATTGGTAACATTATTCTTTGCATGTAAGAACCCATATTTTTTTCTACCCCTTAACAAGTACACCAACACATTGTTTTTATTGTTTCCCCTTTTTCACATTTATTATGGAGGAGACATTACATATTAAAATCAAGTAACTGAAATATTGTGTTGACATTGCATAACACATCTATTCACTAAGGTGATCACATATGCATTATAAATGTACATTCATTTACAATACCATAGTGACATGGGGTGAAATGCAAATATAAAAGGTGTGGTTAACAGTTATAAGAGGATTTTCCTTAGGAGATAAACTTAAGGAAACTAGAAGTTTAGCTATGGTTTATAATATAAAATGATTTACTATCAGAACATATCGGGTGGTTGAGGGTTGATTACATTATGTAAAGTATATACGACACTTCTTGATGACCATCTAACATGCACGAACTACAGCCTCAATTGATTATAAAGTTAAATTTGAAGCTTCTCAAACAGTTGCAACTTGTTATCTTTAACTCATTATCTTCATGAAGTAGAATTCAATGCAGGGTTTTTGTATAAGACTGCATCAGTTTTCGCTGGCTAAACAAAACAAACTGGCAACTGTGGGAATTTTCTTCTCTTAATATTTATATTTAAATATTGTGTCCTCAAAGTTCTGCCTGCAATGCAATGCAATGCTAATAATGTGGAAATGTGATAAGGGTAGCTGATCCTGAAATTTACAATTTCCCAATTCTGTCCTTGCATCATTCTTCATCTACTGCATGCATGTCCATCTATTCATGTCACACACAGATTTGCAGCAGGATATTGAGAACACAGCAAGACAACAATGATACATTACTAACAACAAATCCATGTTGAAATAAGCAGAAGAGCTAGTTAACGTTAGCTGTTAGCAGCAGCAACAGAGATTCCATTATGATGCGTTCAAGCGCTATTCGGTGAAAAAAGTAATTGTAATATATGTTATCGCAATATTATCGCATATTGCAAATAGTTTAAAATCACAATAAGATCATATATGTGATTTAAGTATCTTGATAACACCTTATCGTGGGGCCTCTGGAGACTCCCACACATATATATTGGTGGAGAAAAGTACAAATGAGTGCTGGAGGTATTACAAGATGTGAGAGCCCGATTGTTCAAAGAAGCGCTTATTGTTGTTAGGGTTACTATACATTTCTCCAAATTGATATGATCTGTTAAGGTTTAACCTGCTGTTTGTACCGATTAACGTTTTGTCTTGTTATTTCTTGTAAGAAGGGTTTGAAGTATAGTGTCCAGGCACTGCAACAATGGGACATACAGTAAAGGGAGGTTCTGACTATGAATCTCAGATAGCTTTCTTTTGACCTCCGATCAAAAGTTCTGGATAAGTGGGCTGAGCCAGAGGGCACGGCAGTAATCTTCTGTTGAGGTTGGACAGTTGTGAAGAGTCAGTGTGAGCAAGTGGAAATATGTTATGGCTGTGATGAATAGTTATGCCAGCCTCAGTGAGTGACCTTGAACCTCACTCGGTAAGTATAGAGGTAGGCTCTATCATTAGTACATTCGGTTCCCTCTCATTGAAATATGTTGTCTCTTATGCTACGTTTCCACTGCGTGGTACGGCTTGACTCAACTCGCTCCTTTTTGGTTTCCCATTAAGAAATGTTGTGCATAGTACTTGACCCAGATTATTATATATATATATATATTTTTTTAATTGCAGTAGGCTAAACAACGCCCTACACTACGCCTTACAATTGATGAAGTGCAGACATTACTTTGTTTGGTTGCCCATGAAAGGATTCAGCAAGCCTACAGCCTGAACCGAGTGTTATACTCTGGGTAGACAGCAGAAAGCAATACAGGTCATTAACTACATCTCAGCACCGAGGTCTATTATAGCCTTCATCTGTTGCCACTATTTCTCACTGTGACTGAATGGAAGTGATACTGACAACAAAAAAAAAATCCCTGCGTTTGTTTGCTTTGGGAGCTTAAAAGGCACCAAGAAAAATATTTACATATTTATTCATTCATTACGAGGACTTACATAATTAGTTTGGGCGACAAGTTCAAATAAACTGAGAAAAAAGATGAATAAGTGGAGCCGTGTAGTGAGAAATGTACTGTCGAGTTGAAGGTTGTTATGTAACAAAAATCGAGGTAAACTACATGTTGTACTGTGAAATTAATCATTGCAGCAATCAGAAATGGCAACATAGGCCAGTACCAGTTCAGCATATTAGGATGGGCACACCAATCATTCTTCATCTTAACAGTAGGCCTATACTGTATTAGGGCGGTCAACAAATATTCTAAATTTGAAAATGTATATTCAATTGTAAAATAAATAAGAGCAGCACTACCACGGCAGCGTTCCTCACAAGAACTGGATGCACCACGTGTCGGGGATTACACAATGTTACTTCCATTATCGTTAAAAACAAAAGAAAGAATTTAACCAGTTAAAACCAATTGAGATCAAATCTCTTTTGCAACAGCAAAGTCATACGTCGTGCACATGTCGAACGAAAATCGTGGAATTTCACTGGCATTGGTTTCGACTACTAAATATCTGGTATCGTGACATCTCTAATAAAGCATGGTGTCGTTTTTTTAGCGTCAGCGACACAACGTGCAATTCGCAGTAAAAGGATGTTTAAATCATCGGACTGGGTTACTCATCTCTGACATCTGAATCTAAATTAAATGAATATACGCCCTAGCATTACATAAGGTAAAGCAATGACCCAAAAGCAGTACAACTACATCAGCATTTCTATTAATCTACAGTAAATCCCCATAGAAGTGTAGCAAAGCATGATGCATTTGGTTTCTCTCTATATAAAACGTTTTCTATTTACTGTTGCAGGTGAATTTCAATGACCCATGACTTGAGTGGCTGTTTAGCACAAGGCAATTTCCTTTACACAGTCAGTGCAGACATGACATATACAAATGAGTGCCATACATTTTGATGTCAGAAAACATATGCAGTGAGAAATAACAGAGGCATCAAGAAATGTCCGTGAAAGTAGAGGGTTATGATAGCTTGTGGTATGGCAGAGAGAACACCAAGGACCATTTAATTTTGTATCCATACCATAAAGCTTTGAATGTACAGACGAAAACACACATTTCCATTTGAATTGATCGTGTAGGTGTTCTGCAATTTATAATGAGCAAATATGCCAGTGAGCATTTATACAGTAGAAAAGAGATAAATACTTAAACCTTGAAAAATTAATGAAAAGTTAGAAAGGTTACAAAAGGAGAAGGCTTGCCATTTATTGAATTAGACTTCAAAATGCTAAAATAGCTGGCAAATGAGTTTTAGCAGTACACTATGCTATAGTACAAGAACTAGTTAGAACATTCCTTTTTCACAAAGATCACTGACGATAATAACGGAAAAGGCATAGTCCCTCTCATCATTAAAAGCGATCGATTCATAGCAGCCGCTGTAAATAGCAATTGATCTATCAATCAACCTGCAGTTTGCTGCATAGAGAGCATCAGTACAACCAAGAGATGTTTAAGAATGTGGCTTTCTTTTGCCATTACTATCACTCATGAGCGCTTATGTGTCAACATGCATTTATGTAGTTTCTATTATGAAAAGTTTGTTTTCTGGGTAGCGCTACATTACATAATAAAATATTTACTATTATTATGGAGTGCAGCCATTTGTTTTGATCGCCTCAGGATCAATATGCATGTCTTCTGATACATATTGAACATAAATCCAATCTAATAATCAGATTATGCTTTAAAAAGGCTGTTACGTAATTGTTGGTGTATAAAACTTGAGCTGAAGCGATCAGTTGATAAATCAATCAACAGGAAATTAATCTGCACAAATGTAGATAGTTGATTTACTTTTATTTGATTTTTTTAAAGTAAAAATACCAAACAGTTCCTGCTTGTCGACTGTCAGTATGTAATGCTTGTCGCTATTTATATTTATATATAACTGTAAACTGAATATCTTTGAATTTTGGATGGATGGTCTGACAAAATAAAAATTGTGATGGACAGTTCTTTACAAATTTCTGACATTTTATAGACCAACGTTTAGGCAAAAAAAAAATTATAATCACTTTTGAGAATGTCCAGGCCTAGATAATAGTATCATGTCTGTGACAGCAGCAGCTCTGTTAGATAATGCAGAGTACCAGCAACCACATGCACACACACTTATTCAACATAAATTTGATATGTTGGCACCAAATGGACATACAGAAGAAGGAGGTGTAAGATGGTGCCAAGGCATCGGTCACCAAAATACACCTCATCGTAAGCTGTCTGCATTGGAAAACAAGTCCCCTGATGGCACGCCGCTGCCAGCCTGTTGTGTTTCTGTGTACAAGACAATAGAAGGCAGCGCAAGCGCATACTGATGTATTTGTGCAGGGGATGTCAGTAGATTTGTGAGTGTACTACTTGTGAATTTATGTTTGCCTGGCATGGGTTATCAAAGTTATGAGAAAGAGAGAACCAGAGTGAGAAAGAGATTATGGCAGCAAGAAGGGGTCCCAGAGAGAGCGTGATTAGTGCATTAAGTATGCATCAGAGCCCCTCTGAGCCGTGTCTGCAGAGGCAGGGCATCTAGATGAATAGCTTTAATATCCCTGTATTGCGATAACGGAGCAACAGTTGTTTCCCATTGATGGCTCAGGGGTATGACAGACGTAGAAACCGACCTTTGGAAAGCAGTATGACAACCCCCTGTCCCTTCTACCCCAAAAGCCTGTGACACGTTGAGACCCTGGGGACAATGAACCAGCAGCACCAGTGTGAAAAGCCCATGTATGCTAGAGGAACAAAGGCTGGCTAATGCACCGTTTTCTCTATTCATATCCTGGTGGGGGTAATCTGACCCACTTGTTTCAATGTGGTGAAAGCAGCACCCGGTAAGACGTTGACCTCTAGAGCCTTGTCCTAAACGTCACCCCTCCCTCACGGACACATGCACTTCACACATCGACTTTTATGTCCTTTTCAAAACATAAAAAAAAAGAATCAGGTGACAGTCAAATAGTGACAAAAAAAGGCAATTTACACAGAGGTATGATAAATGTTTAAAAGCCCTCCCATTTTTAAATGCAGAGCATGCAATCTTTTTTGTTTTACTCGTTTGTTGTCAACATACCTAATTCAGCCGAGGAAATGCTGACACCGTGTTATCAGTTCGCCGATATGCTTTATGAAAACAGACTATTACTCTTCAAAGCGCCATGATGAGGCCCATCAAGATGTTTCCTTTGAGCACAAAGAGTCCAAAATGTGTAAAGGAAATGGAATGCATTGATTCCACACGCTGCTGCTTGTTCTTTAATACTCTCCGTCAAGCCTTTGTATGTCGACATAATCAACCTGAATAAGAACCGCTAGCTCTCTGATTTTAAAAATAAACCTCGTCTTTGAAGCCCAATTTACATCGCTGCTGGGTAACTGCCATGTTGCTCACACCATCAAATGATTAACGAAAAACTAGCAGAGAAAGACCCAATCAATTAAAAATAGATACATTTGAAGTAAGCAAAAAATAACATTTAACACAATGTCACAGGCAGTTTTCTTTTTATCCTCAAAATAGGCCCTATTTATCCTAATTAGCTGAAGTGAAACCTTTGAAATGATGTGCAACTGTGTGGTTTCAATAAATAATATTTAGGATTAAAATTTCTTTTAATATCATATAGACATAGGTTTAAAAATGTATTGTCCACTGACAGAGAAATCTGAAGGATTCCAATCACGTTTCCAACTTCTGTCTCCAGATATTGACACTGGAAAAAACGAGCACAAAAGTAATCTCAGTCATCTTCAACTTTCTATATAACCTCCATCTTTTTCCCTTTTCCTTCACAAAAAGACAGATTTGAGTTGTTCAAGTGATAGTTTGAGTGATGGCCATCTTGGGAAATGAAATATTTGCTGAAACTGTGTGCCCTTGAAAAGTTAATTCAGAAGAACACAGGAGGTATGGAGGGACCCGTGAAGGTGAACCGTAATGGGTTTTCTATACTTTGTTAACCTTTCTCTTGTTTCTTTCACTTTGCAGTACCATTCATTAGACATTCAGAATGCATATTCTATTTTCCTAAAACAGTGACTTATGTGTTCATAATAGTACATGGTGATGGTTTGCCAAATGAATTAATATGCATCGTCATAAAACAATTGAAGATTCTGCAGTATTTAAACTAGAGTCTATTTCGCGATCACACTAGCCGCTCAGGGGCGTAAAGAGGGAGGGGGGGGGGGAGCAATGGCCTCTTCCCCACTTCCTATCTCTCTACTTCTGAGCCACTCGCTCAGATCACATCCATCTTTGAACTCTGCCTTCTTTTTTGATCTAAACTTCAGATCTGTAAAGTATCTTGACTGCATCTTGCACAGTGGTGACACTATCGCAATGACAAATTCTGTCCTCAGACGGACAGAAATATAAACACCAGGCAAAGTACTCAAAACCGCTTCTGTGGTAGTTCCTGCTACAGTAAGTTTATCCAGGAGCACAGTTAGCCATGATGACGCACACACACGACTCACAACATGAAAACAATATCAACGTTGGCTGTACAAAACAAGCAATTTGATGACATCCACTTGAGCTTCAGGAAATTGTACTGGGAACCTTTTTTACAACAACATTTTGACAATCTCAAGACTAGAGATGCACCAAAAGCAATTGTCTTGGTTTGCCAATACAGATTTTTTTTCAAATACAGATTTTCTAGAACTATAATTGACAGCATATACAAATGTTTTTTGCAAGTTTTCTTTCATGGAATATTGAAAGTGAATTGAATTCATAAGAAAAGAAAAGACTATTGAATGGCCTACGTTTTCTCCAAAACTGCACCAAGTTACAAATAACATTTAATTTAGCTGAAGCTTTTGTCCAAAGCTACTTACAATAAGTGCACACAATCATGAGGATACAACTCCAAACAGCAAGAATATTGCAAGTACATTAGCTTCAAATGGGTGAAATCATTTAAGTGCAGAACAATAGCTTCAAATAAGCCAAACCAATGTAAGTGCTACAGACAAAGAACAGAATTATTATTATTATTAATTTTTTTCTCTTCTTTGGCCGAGGTGCAGTCCAAACAGACGAGTTTTCTGAAGACTGTCTGCTGACCTGACATCAATGGGGAAGTCGTTCCACTATTTTGGAGCCAGGATAGCAAACATATGGTTTTTATTTGAGGGGTTTCTGGGTCCCACTCGCAGTCAGGGATTAGCGAGCCGATTGGCCGATGCAGAGTGAAGTGAACACGCTGGGGTGTATGGTTTGACCATGGCCTGGATATAGGAAGGAGGCTGATCCATTCACAGCACGGTAGGCCAGCACTAGAGTCTTGAAGCAGATTCAGGCCGCCACTGGTAGCCAGTGAAGGGAGCGGATGGACAGTTGCAACATATCTATATAAAAACACGCCTAATGTCATCAACATCAAAACCTCCACACCAACATGCATGTTGTGTGTGTGGCTGTCGTGTGTGGCTGTATGTGTTACTGTCGTGTGTGGCTGTAGTGTGCGCCGCAGACGTGAACGTCGCTTCCAACAACCTAATTGCTGTTGGCTGTATTGTATGTCATTTCCAATAAGAATGGAAGTGGTGTGATCTGTTGTGCCAAACCTGAATGTTGCAAAATCATGTTTGCTTTTTTCTAGCTGTTGTCATGCATTCGGTATTTTGACTACCTATGGAATTGACATGTGGGAGAGAAGGCACCGTATGGGGAGTATCAGGAATCGTCAGGCTGCTAAGTGAAATGTTATGTCAAGGATGGAGAAGATTTGCACTTGAATGGCTCACATGCTCGGGCTAGGTCAAATGTGTAAGGTGTTAGATATGGTCACAGTTCTGCTATGTATATGGCTTTACCAAGCAGTACACACATGATCTTTTTTAAAAGCCCACTAAGCATTTGTGGATATGTTGGCTTTTTAATCTTTGATACAAAGACCCTCAAGCAGGAAAACGAGACAGTATTTTTCATGGTAGACACATCTTTTGACACAGAACTGTCACAATGTGCAGACGGAGTGTTTTTCTTTTGGAGGAGCTACTGACTGCTTTTGAAGGGAAGGGAAAGAGCTGAATCGACTGGTCATCAGTGACACCACACCATGTGGCACAGATTCCACTTTAATAACCCAATTGTGTGGACGTGCATCAACATCACAGGCGGGTAAAAGTAACATCCTGAAGACTGCCATCAACGACTCCCATTCCATCTCTCACTGTAAACTGTTTTGAAGCGGCTATCCAATCAGTTGAGAAAACCAACTGTATGCAACTTGTCCTCCTTTCAGGCGCGTGTGACACCAGGATCAAGTAGTGCACTTAAAGGCACGTCTCTTCCCTGAACCACACCAGCCAGCACATTTTCCAAGCGCTCTCAGCTGGAATATGCAACATAACTATCAACACTAGTTCAACACTAGTTCCACCAACAACAAGTACGGCTCTCCCAAAAGAACAAAGATCTAGACGCCAGTGACTCACCTACGAGTCACTGATGCCTGACCTAACCAAGTAGTACACCGATGTTAACCTGCACATCCGTCTCCTAAATAGGTTTTGATACAGCTGTGCATCAACTGCATGTAGACTGATATGTCGATATTCTGCCACAAAATGTATTTGTGCTATACATTTTTATCTCTGCAACATTTTATTCATCATATTCCAGGACACTCTGCTGAATACATAGAGCGGAGTGCATTGCAATGCACATACGAGTTGCATCAGTTTAGAAAGGATTAGGGTTATGCACTCATGTTACCAAATGTCATTGAAATGCATGTATGTATGAAGCATATGCACAAGTACTTTGCAATAAATAGGTTTGATTTTGATTCGGTCAATTGAGTGGTTTAGGTCTGCAGCAAAGATAACAGAGTCGATTATATTTGTGTGGAAGACTGCCATTTTCTTAAAAAATAAAAAGACTGCAAAACTAGGAAAATGCTTGTGTTCACTAAGTGCACTTGTGATTTTGACAATAGAAAATACAGTACGAACAAACCTGGCAAAAAAAAAAGAAGCATTGTTCCCAGTATGCCCACACTGTTTTTTGAACAGACTTTATTGGCACTGTTTATTAGCTTCAGTGACCAGATGAGACATTGCATGCTCGTTTTTTTAGCGTTTTATAATATTCCAAGGATTGATACATCAACCGTTTATCGACTAAAAATAATTAGAGAGCTTCACACTTCAAATTCCAAACAAAGTCTATGTTTGCAATGAACATTTGCTTTACTGTAGTAGGATCTCAGTGATGTTTCACTTCAGACCCATTTTCCCCCTTCCAGACAGCCAATTGCAGACCACAGACATGAGTAATTGGCCAAAAGTGTCAGTGGTACATCTAAACCACCTCTTTGTTTACACTTCTGTCTTTACAGCTCCTGCAGATGCAACAGCAGTGCGATGTTCAAGGCAGTAATTGTAAGTAGCGAGCGGGCCAAGGCTCTCTGTGAGGCACCTGGGTGGCTCAGAGGTGACTGCATTCCCCACAGTTTGAAGAGCTGTCTGCTTGAAAGGGAAGTTGACCTTGACAAGACAGAAGCCTCTCTTTGCCTTGTGGGAAGCAATAGGAAGGGCAAAGGCCGCCATTGTCTACCCACATTGCATTACTTGGACCTCGTGGCAAATTGTCACTATGGAACACACCTCCGCCACGGAGAGATGTTTCAGGGAAAGAAGCGAAAGTGACCTCGCCAAGGTTGGACAGACATTGCCAGAGGTGAGTTTTGAGATGATTTCAATGGTACCATAGTTTATGGTCTCCAGGCAAAACAATATCAGCTGATGTGTTTTTTCTTCTTTTTTCTGCCCATTAAATAAAAAGGTGTGAATATAAATGCCTGCAGTAATGCCCTAGCTCTGTTTACATTGTGCTGTATATTCCTTTAGGGGATGTCAAGTGTACCTACTCTAAAGATCTATAACTCTATAAATATATTCATCATTATTTGCAGAATAATTTAATTAATAAGTCGGCATAATTACCATCCTAACTATATTGTATATTTTTACATTTCTAAAGAAATGTCAGAATTGTGTCCCCCCTTATAATGTATATGTCAATTTATTCCATTTAATCTTTTTATGCTTAGAACAAAATGTGATATAAAGTGCAGTAGAGTGAAGCTGTGACTCTAAACAGGTACTGTACCCATTTTAAAGTGTCTCCTTTTGCAATCGATCTAATATTACATTTCATACAGGAGCCATTTAATGCGGTGTATTTTTGCAGTCTTTCAGATATTAGATGTTTGTGGCTTGCCATCGCTCATCATTCAAGTGATATTATTTATGCATCGTAATACTGCCCGCATTTTTCAAGATACAATTTGCGTCCCATAAATGTGACTGTTAATTTGTGGTTAAATTGAAATGCACTGTTGCCCGTGTGCGAGTTGGAGAACAAGAACGATTAGATTAGATTTTAGATGTGAACGAGCTCCACAGGGGGTGCTTAGAAACATTTCAAACATTGCATCAACTTCTTTTATAGACCGTTACAAAGTAGAAATTACAACACAATAGCTTAATATATTGAGTGTGTGTGTTACGGTTTTTGTGGTGTACAGTATTTTAGCAGGCATGTGACAAAATTAGAGAAATATGCAGATCTGAGAACTCCTGGGGCTCTCCTGATCACTCTGTGCCAAGTTTCTCATCTCTCTCCACTGTACAGTTTGCTAAAACAAATTAAGTTCTTAGGGAGGCTAATTTGCACTCCCTCTCTATCATAAAAGGGTGGCGTAAGCATATTCTCAATTTCCCTGAATCCAAATTCTACTGCAGTGAGTCTCACCACAGTTGCCGGACCTCCCAAGTCATTTCCTTTGAACCAGATGAGCTATGCAACTAAATGCACCGTAACACTCCATCACAAAGTCATTCCCGTGTTGCTGTTTATTTTGTAATTGAGGGCCTTTTGCATGTACATTATGTTTGAGAAGAATCCTACTCAACTGTAGCGGAACCCCTGCAGAGGGAAGTACGATCCTGCTTTTTGTATTTAGTATAGGCCTCAAATATTTAGCAATCATTTCTAATAAAGCTGCATTTAGTGTGTTACAATTAGATCTTCATTTTTGCTTTTTCTTACTGTGTGAACACATTCAAAGAAACATTCATTCTATCATAAAAACAAGTCGGATGAATTTGCTAAAATCATCCTTATTTTCATTAATAAAACTGAAGTGTATATAACCTTGCCGTGGTATGTTTACCCCTCAAGACTAATCATCTTTTTGTGCGGATGATATTGTGAAACTTGACTAAAGACAGTCAGTGCAGCTGTCTGCAACTTATTTTTCAACAAGCCATTTCCTCCTTGCTGCTTTTCTTATTTGTCCAAACCACACAGCAACTGACACAACTCATCTGTCATTCACTGAATCGCTGTGTTGCACACTGCGTTGTTGTCATGTACATACAGAACACAATATGTACACAACACACTGACTACAGTCCAGTTCGCTGCTGACAACTTGCTTTTAGTCAGATAACAAATAAAGAGCTGTAGACTCAGTTCTGGACTCTGCTTTAAAATAAATTCTTACATCAACTCACAATACAAGCAGCGATCAACAGTAAGAGTCTCACACAGCAACCCTCAATAGGTTCAGTCCAACAATAAAATCACAAGAGAGTTCCCAATAAAGCTTTAATATGAATGCATCATTCATGTTTATATCCTTAATAGTATAACACAAAACTTTCTACAGGGCAGTGAGGAAAAGTTATCAGTAAGGAGAATAAAGATGTGTGGTTTTTTGCAGAGCATTACACACACACACTTGTCAAGATTGGATAATTAAACTCGGCAAACTGAACAAAGTCAAGGAGGGGAATGGCTGCAGGTGCTCCACAGATGTATTATGAGATGTCCTTAAATAACTCACTCGGTTTCTTTAAATTAGAGTTATCACTTTCATTTATTTCATCCTTGTCCCCTCAGCGCTCTCTCTCTCACACACAATTTTGACATTTGTTTCAGCACACTCGGTCCACTCTTTCATGAGCAAAGTATGACCAATGTATCACAATTCTTATATAAGCCTCTCAAACATCAACCACAGTGCAATCCTCTTCTCCACTCTATTGGCACCACCCCCACCACTGGTGAGGAGCACTAGCAGTCTTGAGTTTGGTGCTTGGCCATAAATACATAACAAGCCTATATAAGCTAAACTACAAGGTTGCATATAATTACATTTACATATAAGACACCATAGGCCTCAGTACCACCTTATATAGTTCTACATGCATCTAGCAGACTCAACACAGCACAGACTGCATTTTAAAGCTGAATTAGTCAGTTAGTCCAGAATTGATTAGTTAACTGACTCAATTCAAGCAAAAATGCAAAACATTTGCTGCTTTCACTTTCTCAAATGTCAGGTTTTGATGCTTTTCTTTGTCTAATGTGATCATAAACTGAATATCTTTAGGTTTTGGACTGTTGAACAGACGTAACACTTTTGACATTTGAAGAAAATTACCTTTGCCCCTATTTCCTGATTATATAGATCAAACTATTAATTAAATAATTGAATAATAATCACCTCATTAATCATTAATGGCACTTTTACACTGCATTTAGCCTGGGGCTAAAGAGAGCTATTAGCCTGGGGCTAAGAAAGCTTTCATACTGGCACAATCCTGGGGGGTTAGCCTTGAATTTGCAGGGTTATACACTGAAAATCAACTAAAACAAAAGGGCTGAGAATTGCCAGGGTGAAGCAGGTCTGAAGTAAACAATGGAATTTGAGTCAAGTTTTTGGGGCTAGTAGAAGTGCAGCGTTAATCGTAGAGCCCTGGGCTCTACTCTTATGCACTGCCATATGCAGAGTGCCATATGTAGCCCAAATGACTGCATTTTATATTAAAAGTACAGCACATATCTATATCAAACTATCAATTTAGCGTGCAGTATCTTTGCACCATAGAGTTACTAGTAAAACATAAATAAATACTATAGTTTAACCCATAGGTTTACTATGTGTAGGATGGTTTGCAACATAGATCTCCTGTATCCATGACGACGTAAAGTGACACATCCCACTCCCAATTTACAGATATACACTACAACTGGGGCTGCAGCTAACAAATCATTTCAAATCATACTAAAGACACAGCATAGCACAGTATCAGGCCTAGATGTCAAAAGAGAAAAAGAACAGCATGCCCACCTCACTAATGTTAAGTTGCATAATTACAGTTTGACATGATAGCCCATCTGAATGACTGCTGCAGCCCACCACCACCACCACCACGTCAGCACTACGTCTGCTACTCCACTCATAGCAACAAAGGTAGCAGACTGTCAGAGAGCAATAACACCAACCACTGAGCACAACAACAGACTGATCTTATGAAAACAAATGTCATATAGAGATGAATCCACAGCAGAACTGATGTTCATTAAGCATCCACAAGCAGTGCAACCAAGCCAAACAGAAACCAGCCGCAATAAACATCCAATAACTGATGCGTTAAATACTGTACAATAAACAAACAGAGCCACCAAAGGTATCACACTGCACAGATTTAATGGAATAAGGGGTTACGTTTTTAGAAGAGTTTCTTTCTTGACTTTGTGAGCGCAAACTGATCCATCCAATCCTCAAATTCCATCGATCGCACCAGGTTGGACTCCATAGCCAGCAATGACAGCACAGAGTCAGTCAGTTCTGGCACGATGACAGCAATGTAAAGTCAATGCCAAACCTCCTGATGGCGATTAACTAAACCTCTCTCTTGGTACGGGTTGTCTCAGGAAGCAATGCAACAGGTCACTGGTAAGGGAAGATGGTTCCTTTCAAGGTCAGTGTCCCACAGATTGGTGGCTCGGCCCTTTTCTTGGAGGTTTGCAGGGGATGAACAGCAGCTTCCTTAGCATGCTCCATAACAGCTCTTCTTAATTTGAATAAATATTGTAATGCTCTTGCTGATTTCCTGGCTGGAACAAATTAGATGTCCCATCAATATTTTCAATGTAGCTCCCCACCCTCTCTGTGTACCCGCTGAGTGCCCACTTGTTATTGCTTTATCTGCCCCACAATAGCTGTCAGATCACAAGCCTTGCCAAGCAAACACTACTTCCGTTGCTAATGACAGCCCTGGTGCTGGCGGTGGGACTATCTGCTCCAACATCACCACTATCTTCGCTGCGGCTGTCTGATGATGGCCGACGTTACTCCTGGTAGCGGGGTTCACTGATGACAGCACCTGTTGCTCACGGTCCAGCTTCAGAGGTCGGGTCGGTCCCCGAGTTTTTTTTACTGACAAAAAGATGATATTTAAGGAACATTTTTAATTCGACCCCTAATGGGGGATACCGTTAGTCAGGTCATTTATCATTTTCTCAGGTGATAGCTAAACGTGCAGATGATGCTAATAAAGTTGTTAATTAGAAAATATAAACCCGCCGGAAGACAGGTGAACTTCTCACTGAGAAGTTCTCAGCAACAGTTCAAGACAATTTGCATCCATGTCAGAAGTCTGTGAACTAACAAAACGAGCAGTTACGCCAACAGGTGAATTCCATTAACGCCAATATGGCTTGTCATTTCTTCATCGAGCTACTTGTCAACTGTGCGCTCCTCGGTGCTGCCTTCAGGGAGCTATAGTGCAGAAACATTACACCACGGATGGAGCGCGCTGTAATGGTCACGAGAGTGGTCGAATTTAAGTACTTGAGTTTTTCTGTTTTATGCTACTTCAGAAAGACATGTTGATATTTTTACTCCACTATAGTTACTTGACACTTATATTTACTAGTTATGTTTTACATATAGAAACATGATGTGCTATTATAAGATGCACTCTACTACTTATTTACCCAGTAGTTTAGAAAATATCTAAGATTGGCTCCACATTGACAAAATGGCAATGCTCTTACATTAATTGTTGTAATTGTTGTAAAAACAGAATAAAATAATACTAAATATAATATAAAATATAATTTTAACTTTGAAAGGAGCTGTTCTGCATAATGAGTACTTATATTTTGACACTTTAATTACATTTTACTGAAAATACTTTTGTACTTTTACTTAAGTAACATTTTGAATACAGGATTTTTACTTGTTTTGTATATAATATAAATATATATATATATATATAATATATATATATATATATATATATATATATATAAATATATATATATATTTATATACACATACACATACAGTATACACCCTGTATATATACAGGGTGTATACTGTATGTATATATGTATATATATATAATACCATATATGGAATTGTTACTCTTAGAAGTTAATGATATGAGTACTTCTTCCATTATATGCGATGAATTTTCCTTTGCATAATTTCTAATGATAAGCTTTTGTAGACATTGTCAAAAATTATTTAATTCAAATATATATTTAATATTCACATCATAGTTAAAGCTGGTTTTATGCTGGACTACATTATATTGAGAGGTGTTTCTAATTCGACATAAGACATGAAGGGGGCAGAATATTTGAAACACAACGATCTCAACATAATGAAGAAGAAACACATAATTGAATTAAAACCTCTTTGTTTGACAGTGTCAAAAAAACATTGTTGGCCCTAATTAAGTAGACTTTATGGTAGAACAGTTGTATTACATTGCAATATTTATGTTTATATATTAAAATGCTCATTCACCAATGTATTGCATAGTAGAATTTCAGCACCTCAACATCTTAATACAGATTAGGTATTGTTTTTAGAAATCACTAAATACAGCTCTCATAACGCTCTCAAAGTGTCCCACTGGATAAGACCCATAGGATATGTTTGCAGTTGACTCAAGGTTTGCAGTTGGTTTGCACAAGGTTTACAATCTGACTTCCACTTGGATGAAATTACTTGTGTTGCCTGGTTTCAGTTTATGGTTATTACACTCGATTCCTCAGGTCCTTACAAACTTAGAGCCAAGTGTAATTACTCATAGTTGCACTACAATACTGATTTTTCATTTAGCAAAACACAACTGTTGCTCAGTTTTGTTGGGTTCATCAAATATATTCGCAAATGATGAATCCTGTTTGAATTTCGGCTTCTGGATTGTTTTGATACATATAAATGTTTCAATTTCCCTGCTTGTCTTTTCCCTGTGCCTGTAAAACCCCACACTATAAAATACTTGAGAGGGCTGAACTGGATAGATCTTCTTTGAAAATCCGACTCAGATGGTTCTTACCTACAGTAAGAAAGGGTGTGCCTCGTGGGAAAAGCTTTTTCAGAGTTTTTCAAAGAGATACAAGATAGAACTATCATTAAAATCTCCTTGGTATGAGCTGTGACCAAGGATACTCTACCCCTGAAAACAACACTTCCTGTGACATTCCACTGTTTGATTCTCTGCAGTAACCTTGGCAATTGCCTCAATCACAGGAAATTAATTCCAGTCATGCCACTCCCTCCCCCTCCCCTGAGTTGTATTGGGCCTACGCATCGCACTACTGGCCCTGATTCACCCTGAATACAAGCCAAGCCCAACGATTTCCAGGTCCCTAGACCCCTATTGGTGTCTGTCTGCCTCCACTCTCGAAATGGGCCAGTCTTTTGTCTGCACACACATGGAGCTGCCAGACTATGGCAGATTCAGCCCTTTTTTATTTCCATATTCACAGATGATGTCAAAATGCAAAGCTTTTCTTTGCTTAACAATGTTCAGCCCCTGTGTAGTTTTTGTGCAAGGCTGTGAATTTCAACCTTAAATTTTTACCAGGTAATGCTAAACTATACAAAGTAAAGAACACAATCTTGGTGCACATAGTCTTCAGAGATTTGTATTGTAAGCAGCATGTATGAGGCGTATTGCTGCACAAACAGTTGGCGTGCAATTTGATTTACAACCTCAAAGGCTGAAACATTTGAAGCTGCCATCATAGCAAAACATAATGATGTGTCCTGTCTGATACATTATTTTTGTTCGGCATGACATTTAGGCTAGCGTCGGTTTAAGAACAATAAAGGAAAGTTATTACAATTTAAAGAAACTTCTTGTTATGGGGTCACACAAGAGGTAGTCCTGTAAAACTGGTAGTCTTTTTCGAGCAGCTGTTTCTGGGTAAAAGTACATTCCATCAGGACCATGGGGCCCTTTTCTAAGGAGCTTGGGCAATGATTATTGCTCTCTGTCTCAATTCAGAGTTCAGTACGCAAACAGCAGCTGCTCACTCCCATTGTGCTGAGCACAGCCATAGCACTAAGCCTGTCTATTCAAATGACCATGTAGTTGCGCCATTCAATATAGAGGCTGCTGTGATGTCAGGCAGGTAGCCTTATTTCCACTGCCTTTAGCTTTGCAATGCACACTTAATGAGCCATCTCACACAGGCTAGACACATTCTTATTTGGAGTCTTTTGTCATGTTAGACTGGACACCTAGAGGTTGACATTTTATAGGTTTTCTTTATTTGGGGCTGCTGAGTAATGGCGTCTTTATTGAAACCCGTGGTCCAAACTTTTACAGTACTCAGTTGGGAAAGTTTTGATGAATCATATTTGACTATTAAGGGCAGTCACCTCACAGCAAGAAGGTCATGCTTTCAAACCCAACTCCACCAGCGAGAGCCTTTTTGTGTTTTTTAGTTTGCATGCTCTCTTTTGCTCCCCTCCTGCTCTCTTTGTCTGTTTTGTAGTAGCAGAAAAGGGTCTGGAGATGGAGGATTCATTGAAGATCTTTATTTCAATACAAAAGACCTGAGCCTGTTCTGCAGAACACAACTGAATAATGTTAACGTACACAATCTTATATAGGTAATGGACAAGAAATTGATAATGCCTCTTTTCTATGGTTCTACAGGTATCCACCAATGAGATTTTCCCCTCTACCTTTGACGTATTTTTTACTTTAACCAATGACTGTTGCATGTCACTATATAGTCCTTGTAAACGGACATCAGATTGTTACACTAAGGCTGCACAATGTGTAGTTTATACTTAAGTTTGTGCTTGATTACAAATCACAACCTTATATATGGAAATATGTGAGCTCCATGAATGCCTAAGCAAAAACATTTCATCACATAGTCCCCCCTTTGAGGCTCATGGCCTCACTCGAATTTCATTCTTCTTGTTAAGAGCTCGGTACCACCAACAAGCTAAACACAGCAGAATGTAGGTGAGGTATATTGTCTGTAGATGTGAGTGTGTGGTTGTTTGTCTGTATATGTTAGGCGTGGGATATACAGGTGATCTCCAACACTGCCTCTTGCTCAGTGTGCTAGAATAAGCTCCATCCCCCCCATGACTCTGAACAGGAGCGGTTCACAGAATGGTTGGATGGATAACTGACTTTTAAATCAAACAATGCATGCTTTTACATGTGGGATCTAGATGTGGGACATGTTCTTTATGGTTTTTAACACTTGAGTTTTTCTTTTAGAGTCCTTTGTTGGTGGCTGTCCAAAAACATGCATTATATATATCCTGCATGGATTTCTGTAAGGGGGAAATGATGTATGTATTCTCATGTAAAGGAATGGTGACTTGGGGGAGGTGGGGGTTGAGTCTATAGTAGGAGGTTGTCTTGGACCAAAGGCATCTGTCTAGGAGTGGCTGTAATTGGCTGCAGTGTGGTGTTATATCATTAATATGGAGCCCAGGGGAAGGAGACAGCCAACTTTCTCCCTCTGTGTTTGGTTGTTTGACTGTATCTCCATTGATGCTAAACGCAGTGCTCCCAGGGCACCCCAAGCCTGTTGCCTGATTTGTTAAAACCAAGAAAATTAATATTAATGTCATACATACTGGAAGCGGCAGTAGCAGAAGGGGTCGTCAGTCTAAAGGCTGTTACTGTGACTTCTGGGTGTACTTAATAGGGTCTTTTCGGGAGGGTCCAATCCTCCGGGAAGGCATGCTCTATCAATATGGAAAGTGCTGTTGACACCTTATTTCCATGTCTGCAGGAATTCATGGCACACGGTGCCCCTAATCAGATCAACGGACACATGGGAAAAATGGCCAACTCTTAATCACTTGGAAATACTATATGACTTAAACATGTCATAGTTCCATCTTCCACTTCACAGTAGCTACATGCACACTGCACATGTTGAGAGTGAGAATATATAATTATGGAACCCAGTGGCACAAAGTGAAGTAACTTCACAAAGACTGTGTGTGAATGGGCAACCTTGATCCTTGGAAGGCAGTAAATTGCGTCAGTAACCACCACAGTAATATTTATGACAGCAATTTATAAACAATTTACTTGACACCAGTAACACCAACAAGCAGACATGTCAATGTATCCATGGATGTTAGCAAACATCCCCAGACAGCAGCATCATACAATCTTTCTCCAGCTGATGAACCTGTTAGAAGCACGTATTTGGAGAAAAGGCACTGATCCTAGAATAACTGCTGAAAAAACATGACAAGAAATAAATGGCCATTTCGAGAAATATGCTTATTTGCTTTCTTGAATAACAAAAGAAACAAATTTGTCTGTCCTTTAATTATAAAGCCACAGCCAAAAGACTGTTAGCGTAGCTTAACACTGTCTCATTCGGTCTCTATTGTTGGTTTCACTTTAACTCTTGGCAATAAAAAGTACAAATTTCTCAAATTGTCAAATTATTCCTTGAACATCCATTCATCCAGTGTGATTCTGTTTCACGCTGTGCAGACCCACTGCTTCTGCACTGCGGTCAGCGCCTGCATTTTTCAGGGAGCACATGTGATATGCAGCGGTCAGGGTTTTCAGAATCTGTGTGAACTTCAGACGATAAACTGCTTCTATGAGCAGTGAACTAATCATTTAAGTAAGTCTCAAAATGACATTGCAATTTATTCTTTTTGGTCAAAGATAATGATAAATTAAAGCACGGTCAGCATTTTAACGTGTATATGGCGTCAAATTAGGTCAGAATACTTTCTGAGAAAATGTCTAGCATCGTTTGACAGTGGTATAAAGAAGTAGAAAGTCAATGTTGAATATAATATTGTTACATAATCAATTATCAACACCTCATTAAGGTTGAATGAAGACACTGCCCCAAACTACTAATGTGTCAGTCCCTCCACCAGACTGCTGTCTGTTAGCCATGAGCTGATGAATTATTAATTATATAATACATAGAATTCTCACTAGGGAGCTATCCTGTATCCTCAGAGCAGACAACCATAAAGGGACGTTCAAGGTCAAAGAAAATAGGTTTCTTTGCCAACTATGTAAGGATAAAGACACGGAAAAATACATATAATTGGTTTAAAACTGCAATGTGGAAGACTCCCCACTAACCCTGCGGTCGTATCTGCTCTTTTTTTCCATTTGAATTTCAGCAGCATTAATAAAACTTCAATTAACCATCAGGGGTCCATCTTCCGGCTCACCTTCCTAATCTAGTTTGGTGGAAGTAGTTAGAGAATCAGCAGAGCCAATTTAAACCGCTCCTACCTTAGTAGTGAGTGCCAGTATCAGATACTTGTAGTTATAACAGTGATACCCTTTCACTGTCAGACAAAGTGTGCACGGCTGCATCATGTAGTGTTACGCTTTCCTTAGCCTGTTTCTCTTTAGCTTCCCCAATAATTTGTAGTTCTATTAACACTGCCACGATGTAGACCTGATGTCACACTGGTTAATAGGATCTGACCCCTGATGGTTGAATTATTTAGGTACTTTGAAGAGAGAAACCCAACAAGCCTCCCTAATTGATACACCGACAGGCAAGCAAACACACTGCTGTGAAAGGGTTAGCAGATACCCGACATTGCAGAGGCCTTTTGGGCCCATTGCCATTATTCTCCAAGCAAATTGGAGATTTTTAATGAGCGACCACCCTGTCTCTCCAAAATTGTCTGCGGCACAGCTATCCACAGCTGGACTTTAGGGTCTGAAAGACTTTCTATTATGTTTCCTCAGTAAAATTAGATGAACTGCTGTAATAGATTTTCTTTCTGTACCAGAACAGTTCTCAATTATAAGTTTCCCTAAAGTTCCCTTTACATGAGCACCACTTTGTTAATCTGCGTCAGTGTTTTGTCGAATTAAACTAAATAAATGTCATTGTGCAAAGAGTCTATTACCAGTTGAAGTTTCTTAATGGCAGATTAAATGCATTAATCAAAATAGTATAGGATTTGTGAATTCTAACTCTTCTAACTTGTCACAATGTGACTTAGAAGTGGAATTACTAATCAACATATGCAAATGTTGGTTAAGTTCAAGATTTTTTAATTGAATCGTTATTTTTTATTTGAATCTTTTTTATTTTGATCAATTAACACATGAAATGACGAAGGCGCTTGCAAATGACAAGGTCATATAAAATGTAAACCGTACTTTGGTGTCTCATTTTTACCTCTTTTTTTACAAAATGAACCAAATTGCAGTTCTGTAAAGAGCAGTCCCCCTGTCGAAGTCGGCTTCCCTGTAGTAGCCTAAATCTGTCGAGCAAAAATAATCATCTCATCAATAACATATCAATTTTGTTTGACTCAGACATCACGCTGTAATTCTACCCCATCTTTTTTCCTCCAGGGCCATCTTCAGAACATTTGAAGGATTTAAAGGACTTGTGACCGGAGAGCAACAAAGAACAGAATGCCATTTGTGAGCTCCATGGAGCGTAGGTAATAAGATAACAGCATAATTGCTACACTTTCTTGAAAATAATCTTTAAGTCTCTAAAGGGACAATTGCCCACAAATATCATCTCAGCCAAAATACAGTGTACACATTGTAGTTTGAGTGTTGTGATGGATGTCATAGCGTTCATCTTTTAGAGCTTTTTTCTCATCCTCCTGGATCCATCTTTTTTTAATATTTGATCACAACATGTAATTTTACTATGTTGTTTATTCTCAGCACACGGCATCTCATGCACGTCTGTCCGTCCTGGGAGAGGGATCCCTCCTCAGTTGCTCTCCCTGAGGTTTCCTCCATTTCCCCCGTTTAATTGTGGGGTTTCTTTTTGGGAGCTTTTCCTTTTGTTGTGCGACGGTCTGAGGACAGAGGGTGCTGTGAGCTGTACAGTCTGTAAAGCACACTGAGACAATGTGTAATTTGTGATATTGGGTTATATAAATAAATTTGATTTGATGATCTGTTTTCTGGTTTTTCCCAAAAAGGAGTGAGATTACTTTTAAAAGGGCATTTCATAGACCAGGGATTTGCTGTCTCCCTTAGAGCAGACATTATGATATGAAGACAATAAATAAATCTTCATTGTGCTGCTGTGTTCAATAAGAGAACATTATATCAATCTTTACTACTCCTAATGTACTGTACTCTATAACCACTTCAAGTACTGGAGAAAGTTTCTAAAGTCACATCTGTTTTTTATTACGTTTTTAATCTATTTAATAAAAGTAGTTTAACACTTAAATACAAAACATGACCATTTCTGACCTGGGCCCATTTTTCCTTCTTGCCAAAATTGACCCAAATCTCATCGACGGCTTCACGACAACGACTTATGCCTCGCTTGCCAGTTGCGGCTCTCCAGTCCACTCCAACAAGGGCCTTTAACATTTCTATGCTTACTCCTTAGCGACCATCTGCTGCTGTCTGTTTAAATTACTTCGAAAATAAATAGCGGAAATTGTCACCTCAGGTATAAACTGCAAATGTCTCATTAGAATAAGTGTATCAGCATGTGTCAGTATGATGGACGTCACAAAAAAACCTTCTAAAACCTCTTCACTGAATGTCACGAGAGCTCACCTGTAAGCCTGACGACTTAGCTTCTGCAATACTATGAAGATAAATCAATTTATGATCATGAGAAAACAAAATTACAGCATTTTATAATGATGCATAGTTTGTTTGAAGCTAAAAGCTGTATGTATTCTAATAAATGATATGATAATGTCAAACCTTATTGCACAGAGAAAATACAGTTGATCAACTCAGCACTAAGAGGCCTCAGACTTCACTCAAAGATGCTGTCAATGTATTGTTATAATGGGTAATGGTCATGTTTTTGTTATAAACAATTAATCTTAATTTTTTAAATGGAATCACTTTGTGTCGATACACGCGCAGAGAAGGGAAGGGGGTCTTCTCAGCTGTCAGTCTGTCAAGCAAGGTAAGAGTGATTTAATGCTCCCTCCATATGCTTAATCATGTAAAACACACAAATATAGTGATTTGTTGGCTGCCAGTCTTTCCCGCATCCAGGGTGAGATAGTGGATAGATCAAGTCAGCTGAATGTTCCACGTCCACTTTCACTTTAAAGCCATAAATCTCTCGTCTTTGTGTTTTTCATTTTTATTTGACAGAAATAAAACAAAGAGAATCCCAATCTGTATGTTTTCTAGAGGTTCCAAAACGCTGCTGTACTGTATATATTTCAGTCTGTTTCACAGAATGCTGGATTTTAAAATGTTCTCCTTCTGTCAGTGACAAATTGAACCCACACATGCTTGGTCCTCGTCTTTAAACATTTCCATTTTGAATCTTCGGCATATATAGTATTATTTATATAATAAAAAACACATCGATTTACCTCAAATTCAAGTTATAAAGAAAATGTAATATTATATATCTGCCAGGTTAAGTTAAATCACCTCAATAGTGAGGAGCAAAACAATTTATCAGGGTATTCCTGTATTATTCTGCAAGTATGCATGTATTTCTTATGTATTTTCTGTCTTCTCCGGTCAAAATAAACCACATTAAGCCAAAGAAGTGAAGAATGAAACATTGGTTTGGCTTATTTGTAGCTAATAGTTGAATTCTTATTCTATTGTTTCTGTATGTTGCACTTTTATTTGGCTTATTTGAAGCTATTGTTCTGTACTTAAAGGATTATACCTATTTGTACTTGCAAGATTCTTGCCGTTCGGAGTTGTATCCTCATGATTGGACAAAAGCTTCATCTCAATGAACTGTAATGTAATGAATCTAGTTGTACATTCTAGGTCCAGGTCAAGTGTGACTATGTAGGCCATGAGTGTAATCTCAATTGTTGTCCATTTATGTAAAGTAGTGTGAAGAGGCAGGTATATTCAACACATATTTACAGTATGGACCGATATGTTTGTCCCTCTTTATCCATCTCTATCTATATCCATAGTGTATGCACATAATATAAATACCGGCAAATTCCAGTACTTCCAGTATTATACATAGCCTACTGGCTGCTGAACCATAGTGTGTGTGTGTGTGTGTGTGTGTGTGTGTGTGTGTGTGTGTGTGTGTGTGTGTGTGTGTGTGTGTGTGTGTGTGTGTGTGGGGGGGGGGTCTTGCATGCACATCTTTAAGCCACGATCAATTGTTTCCGCCGTATCCAATGCTAATCTGCACGGTTTGACTGGAAAGGGAGTATTTATGGATGTTTAATCCAAGATTTAAAAAGGTTAAACTTTGCTTGGGTGCAAGTTAAACAAATATTAAACAAATGAAATGTCAAAGTTGGTACCTGTGAACGGATGAAATGTCAGTTACAATACCTTGGCCTAAACGCTCCCTCACCTGGCTCATCAACTCCAGGCAGTCATATTTGTGGTCAGACATAAGCGGGCAGACCAAATATGTGCTCTTTCAGCTGACCTATTAGCACCCTATTATTTGAACTGCTGAATGAAAAGTACTGAGGTCCCTTCAACCCGCCGCAGAAAGTTAAGGTCACAAAGTAAAATTCTCTGGTACCTTTCTCCGTCCTTTGGCTCCTGACTCTGCTTGCTCCTATTTCCTCTGCTTGGCACAGCGCCTCGATTCCTCCCAGTGTGGACATTCTCCCATGCACCAACTCTGACTATCAAAACAACAGTCATTAGGCAAATTTGCTTTGGTGCAGGATTACGTTAATTATCATGGAATTATCACTTCATTAAAGCAGGCAGAGATAAATTATCTCTGATGAAATGAATGCAAAATGAGGAAATAATGATCAGGCCAAAAAAGAAAACGAAAAAAAAATTAAGAGACTACTCGTTGAAGGAAATCAAGTCAGCGTGTTCCAGAGAGTTGCTCCCTGAGAGGCATTGCAGCCCAACGCAACATGACAGAGCAAGTGGGTTTCTAGAGAGAGGAGTGAGGACCACCCACCCCTTTACCCAAAGCAGTGCAATTTCCCTACCCAAGCCTCAATAGAGCCTGTACTTTTCCCAGCGAACTTCAAGTATCATTAATCATGCCGAAAACCATTTTTAATGAATGTCTGCATCAGCCCAGTGACGCTCTTTGTTTCCGAGCAAAAGGTTGGAGCACTGCAGCGGAGCAACGGTGGGATTTCTATAACTGTACTGATGATTTTTCATGGACACAAGCTTTGCTCCGTTGACCTAACTGTGACCAAGACGATGGGTAACCAGATGTCCAACCCGGTTCATATTGTGTATTTTCTTACAACTAAAATGATTAAAATCTAAAGAGCGTCGGCCGTAGTCTTTGCTCATTTGTGAGGGGCAGTGGTAAAATCAAATCTGGCAAACTTGCAGAGATAGTTATTTATTAGCCAGTGTGCTCAGTTTTAACGTCGAGTAAATCATTGAGACACATGTTATTGTGTATATTAGTGTTAATAACCTATTTCATTCTTTATTTAATTAAAGAAATAATGTTTTTTGGTCACACCATTAGCTCTTTTCTCATGATCTGTTTAAGGTGCTAAAAAGGAAAATAAAACCCATCGGGTGCTCATATTCTTTTCCCTGGTCTTTGTTTTGCTGATCTAAATGACTGCAGCACAAGGACACTGGTCTCTGCTTGATTTATTATCATTAGGATAATCCTATTTCTATGGTAACATTAAGCAGCAGCTATCTTTCCATTACTTGGCAATGTCAGCTGATGAGCAGTTAGAAGTGTTCCTATTAAGTTTCATACACTGGTGGGGTTGGGAGAGAATATTGTGGAAGAATCATGGGGAAATGATTCCCTCAAATTACGCTTGACCTTTTATCTCCTGCATATTGTTTTCATGCACTAATTTATAGTTGTGTGGCTAAAACTACTGTGTTTCTCCACCTTCTGGATACTGCAGGTTTGACTATCCATTTGTTTCGCATTCTTGAAGGCTTATCTGTGATTTCATCCTATCTGACAGCTTGTTGACATCCAACTTAAAAAAGCTTTTTCCCTGAATGGAACGCAACCTGTTGTTTATATATCAAGAACATTTCTTGTATCCTGTTGCCTCCATTACTGTCTCCAAATGCATTGAAACATGCAAAAACATTTAGTAGCATCTCCCTCTATCATGCAAAAGGCAGCAGACATGTCTCTGACAAAGTATGTAGGAACCTGTGAGCACAAGATACAAATCAGTGTTATTTTGCCTAAAAAAACAACTTGTCAGCTAAGTGACTGAGTGCAGTTGTCATACTATAGCCTAACCCGTGGGTTTGTAACTGAAGAAAGCATCACCTCATTGCCATTGCCATTACAATAACCTTCCCTCTCCCATTGCAATAGCCTGCTATACTGTGCGGATCTAGGGACTTGATGAACTGCACCACTGAAGCTGTAATAGAGACTCCGCTGAATCCCTTAAGGACCTTCTCGTAATGGTGGCACACTATTCTATAAAAATGCTAGTTTGCGAAATTGAGGTGCAGGTTCATTAGAAGCCATCCTGTAGAATTTGAGAATAAGCTCCCAAGTGAGTCATGAAGAGAGGCCAAAGGAATCACCGGAGACGGGGAGGGAAGTTTCTGATGCACATAATTTCCCTCTGTGGATGTGGTAGGTTTTACGATCCCTCCCTCTCCTGCACTGTTGGTGGTATCACCCAGGCCTTCCATTGTTGAAGTGTTCGGGAGGAGGGGGGGACCTCACACCAGGTTACTTATTCGTCCTGAGGTCACATTAAGCAAAGACACTCACTCTCCAGAGTTCTCTATTACCTTTAAAAGTGTTACATTTCTAGAATGTGCTGCATTGGCTAGATGAGTCTGAATAAAACTTTCCACAAAAGACCAAAAATGATTTGCTCATCGAATTGAATTCAATCACCAGCACCGGAGTTTTCACAGTTGAATGAAGCCACTGGGAACCGTAAGAATGGCATTTGACAACAAAATTGCACCGGAGATGTCTTGCAGGCGTCGTAAATCAAAAAGTGTGACCACAAGTGTTGGTGAATCTTCAGCTGTTGTACGCTGAACCAGAGGATTTTAACGATACAATAATCACAGCATGGAGATATATACACTGCTGTGCTGACTATTGCGGTGTCGAGTAACAAATTACATAAACCACCCACAAGAAATCTGTGAAGATGTATTTGTGATGATGCGGCTACTCGCCACCATCGCCACAGCGATCCATTTCTATTCCGTCGCTTTATTCCAGACACTATTACGTGTTCTGCTTTTGTTTTGTGGAGGAATCTGTCTCAAACCATTTTTACCACTTAAGCTCAACAAAAACCATGTCCAATTTCTTCCACCAGCTGCACTAGAAGCTACACACACCTGTAGCCAAAGCTCCAGGCGATCCATTCACTTTTGTTGAGAGATTTAAATAACATAGAGAACAATAAGTAGCGTGCACTCCACACACCGTTCCAATTCCAGCTCTCTGAGTAATCTCTCATTCTTCTCAGCAGAATAGTGAAATCCATTCAAGCTTTTTTTTGTCACTGCCTCTTATAAAGGACTACAAAAGCACTTATTTCCAGAAGTGTTATGGGAAATATTATGCATTATGTAAATAAGTTAACATTTCATTTGCATATAATGTCAATCTTAATTAGATCATATATGCACACTATGCATCAATGCATACTGAAAAGATACGTAGATAGATGATGCTCCCTCATATCTCAAACGTTTATTTATTAGTTTATTTGTCAGGGTCAATGCAAAAAACATTGTAACAGGTCATAATAACATGATACAGATGAGTTGCATATATGATTTCTAGCCACGGCTATTTTGCGACCCCTGTCCCAGTTAGGCTTTTCTGCTTAAAATGGTCATAACATATCATAATTACCATGAGAACATTGCACATTGAGCACATAATAAATTGTGAAATGCTCATACGTAAACTAACATTCAATTGACTACTTGCTGGAGGAAGAAAATAAACATTTGATCAGGTTGGCATTGATAGGGCCATCCAACTGATGCATAACCAACTTGTTATGAAGAATAGGCTTTATAATAAACTCAGTGCCACTGGAATAAAGTGACGGGTTTAACTAGGTAAAAACCATTTGAATCAATATAAATGTCATGGCATGATCTAAAGTTATTTGAATTGCTGTGGTAGGATAGTTTAACATTAATCTCCATTGCTTCTGTTTGTCATAGGAATTCAGCTGAATCCCAAAAGCCAATATCACTATCTCAAAGCAACATTTCTTGTTAATAAAAAATATGAATACGAATTATCCAATATTTTTGGATCAGCTGTTACTAATTATTGTTCTCTACTCCAGCTCAGAAAAAAAACGCCTTGTTCTGTCACAATGGGACATCACAAGGTAATTAATTAGGTGACATGCAGGACAAAACAAGTGTTTTTTATACTCCAGCTGCCAGCCTTTTATCTTTCCACGGTTTAATTCACTGTGTTTTCTCTGCCAGCAGTAAAATATATCTTTTTTTTAAAGCCCCATACGTGTCTTTGAGCCACATAGTAGGTACAGGTAACTGGCTATATTCAGGGCTACATTGCAATGGGAAACTCAATCCTGTAATTGTCAATAGCATATCTGCAGAATTGAAGCAGTGTAGTATTAAAAATGAAAAGAAAAACTAATATTTTGTTAACAGCAAAGTCACAGGAGAGAAAGCAATAACTTTGTTTTGCCATATGTTTTATGACACTTTTTTAATATCCTTTATGCAGTTGAAGTGTCTTGTTTCGGGAAAGGAATAAAAGCTGTGAAATGCAGCCGTATCTTATGTGTGTTTGTTCATTTACAGTCATTTCTGCGGTAGAGGTGACAGCCGCCATCGTCGAAATTAATGTTCAGACGGTTACTGTCTCTACCTCCCAGTTCCAAGTTGCGTTAACATGACATAAAGTTATTTAACTAGGGGACCTGACACACCTGACAGCTGGCTTTAAAGAGCTCATTTCAACAGAGGAGGACTCTCCATCGCCTCATGGTGAACTCAGGCCCTGTTCAGACCTGGCACCAACATGCTTTTTAGGTGGACAGCTCTAAGTCTATAGTTCACCCCTGGCATTAGAAAGCATCTCCGCATGTGTCTTCAGTTACCACTTGTATGTGCAAATAAACATGTAGGCCCACATCATTTTCGTTTGCATATATAAAATGCATATTCTAGTGAAAAACCTTTCTGTGTGTTCTGTGTGTGTTTACATTCTGTTGTTAGCTGTTACGCCTACATTATTACAAAAACGTTCTATGACTAATGAAAAAAAGCGGCGCCAACAGTCTCTGTTTGCTGATGGCCGTACATTTGTCCGCCTGACAGCAGTAAGGGTATAATATGTTCGGATTTATCAGGTTCATTTTATGAACCTAAATATAGGTTCAACAGAGCACCGGAATGAACGTTTACTTCTACCTAATGCAGAGGACGCGAGTTGAGTATGTGATCCTTCAATGTGTCCCAGGACACATGTGCGTACACGCTGCCATACGAATGTGGCCATATGCGGCCCAGACCGGCTCTGAATATGGTGAACTAGGCGTCATTCGCAACTAATCAATCCTCAGAGAAAATAGCCAACGACTGCTTGCCAACATGCACACACGTTCTGCTTCCTGGTGAGAGAAAATACTGTAACTATCCATCATATGAAACTCATAGTGGAAAGAAAAACAAAACAAATCAAGCTACCACTCCGCTGGATCATGTTTAATCTGTACGCTCAAGAAACCATTGTCGGCTAAACTGTCAGCTTAGTTGTCACAAATGGCGTTGCCAGCAAGTGATCTTTTGCTTGTAGACCAAGAAAAGAAAAGGACTGATGCAATAATAAGATCGGAGAAAAGACACTTAATGGAAGAAATCACTGGTGTACTAGCCAGTCAGACAGCACTCTCTCTCTCTCTCTCTCTCTCTCTCTCTCTCTCTCATTGACTGCCTCCACTGACAAGAAAACGAGCACTGAACCAGTGTAAACTGTACAGGCTGCTTGAAGACGTTGTATTGTATTGTAGCAAAAAACAAAACAAGAGGTTAAAATCAATATGTCATCAAATGCACAGTAGATGATCAATAAAGAAAGTTAAATTGAGTTACGGTATGACTCACACAGATGCAAAGGGAAAACGTGCTGCGAAAAACACTTTTTGCTCAGTTTATATTTTGTCTAAATATCTTTAAACTACACATACGTTTAATGTCAAAAGATCACAAGAAACAGAACAACAGCTAGAAACACTTGAGAACACAAAGACCTCTCACTGCTGCAAAGGGGTTTGAAGATATTGTATATTTTAGAAAACTACTCTCTTGTCTGCGATCATACCTCACTAACCATGAGAGCTGACATTTGAAGTGAGGTGCTCTTTTGGTTTTAGCTTTTCACAGCACATTTTGGTCTCACTTTGGACTGCAATCCATCTTTCTGAATTACTGTAGCAGTGGAACAATTGATCCAATCTTTTTAGTGCCCAGTATATTCCTGTAAAAAGCTTCATTCCACAGGGACAGAAATACATATTTGGGATGGACTCAAAAGCAGATAAAAAATTGTTCCTAACATTTTTTCTTGAAACATTTGTACCACTTATGATCCAAAGTCTAACAACATTCTGATGTTTTCTGTAACTCTGCTGCCCACCAAAAGGGCAGAGAGGTCAGGAAACAGACCTGTGCCTGGGTAAAATAAATCATTGCCAAGCTGAGAGTTTAGGTCAAATAATCACCCCTCTGATAATGCATGTCCATGGAGAGGGCTGGTGAGATTCATTGCTGTTCTCTGGCTGACAATAATGGAGGCTTTCAAAGGCCACAGTCTTTAATTTCTAGTCCCTGCTATCAGCGTTTTTATCCTCTAGAGAGGGGAAGGTCAAATGCCCTTGTTCCACAGCCCCAGAGCCAGCATCCTGGGCATTAAGGGCTGAGAGAGGTGGCTGAGGTCAGGCTGTGATTGTTGCTGGAGATGGCAGACTGAGGGTTCCTGGGGCTCATCGGACCCTTCTCCAACAAAGAGTCTTCACATAGCTGCTCCTAGGACAGTCTTATCAGGGCATCACTAATGGTTATGATATGATCTGTCTAGCATCACTTCCAATTAAAGCTGGCTGGGGGAATGTGGCTGCTCCACATCTCATTGCGGGCTCAGTAGTGTTCAGTGAATGTAGACTATTGTTTGAGCCACTCATTTCAGTGGCGATCAAAGTTCCATTGTGACTACCACAAAGGGAAGTGGCCACTGGCCAGGCCTGTTAGATATGTAGTTGTGGTGGGGAGATGGAGAGGGTAATCAGTCTTCTTACTGATAGCAATGACCAGCCCACTTCTCATCATGACAAAGACTAACCTCTTCAATACAGAAATAAAGCTATAACAAAAGGTTATTCTTCTTGTTTGGATAGCCTTGCCTTTCGGCTAAGAAAAATATGTCCCTGAGAATCCTCATAATTTCTACAAACTTTCTTTTCACACTCTAGTCTCTGAGCTAATATCTCATTCTTAGAGCTTGCCACCTTCAAATGACTGTGACTGCAGCAAAGCCGTAACTGTGGCAAAGTCTGAACTGAACATCCACAATGCTCTCCACCGAGGACCTCAAATCTCTGTGCAGGCCCAGACTGAAAGCTGTGCAGATGTGGTGTGAGGACACATACTGGGCGAGGTGAGCACAGCTCTGGGTCAATTATACGTGTCTCCAGCAGTGATGATAATCGTCTCGCTTTAAGGTGTGAGTCTGTGGAACAAACCACAATCTGTTTAGTAACTCATCTAGGGAGGATGTACAAAATGCACAAATCAAAGCACATTTCTTTGAAGATACTTAGTAGTTTTAAATGTGCAAGTTTGAGTTACAAAGAACCGCTGTCAAATTTAAAAACGTTATTTTTCATGTTTCACCGAGCTTCTCCACCTTCAGACTCTGAAATCTTGACCACTTCACCTGCTTTTCAGTGGAATGAAATTACAGGAGACATGTGAGCCTAAATTGCTCAGAGTCAGTGTCTCATTTGCATGCTTGAAATAAAACGAATTGGGCAAACCGCAGTAGAAAATCATTACTTTTAAAGACTGTGTTGGTGGGCAGTCATTGAGTCATCTCATATGGTGCTATTGAACTTTTCAGCCACAACAAATAAAACTGAATTAGGCCCACCTTTTGTAGCGACAGATTGTATTATTTTATCATCCTTTAATGGTTAAACATCTGATGTTCAAAGAATGCAACCAAACAGCAGGACAGGAGGACTAATGTTGCTTCACTGTATCGAACATGCCTGCCATCTAATCCCATGGTGAACCTCCACCAGAGGTTAGTGAAAAGGACTTGGTCATAATGAGGCAAGAGCAGCTGCAAGCCCTTTTGATAGAATGAGGTCACTAAAGCGACAGAGATCAGTGCGCCTGATTGGGGGTTGGTCGCTGGGGGTCTCATTCAAAAGAACTGGCGACAAACTATTTTGTATTGAAGGAATGCGAAGCTGCGGGCCCTCCTCCTGCTCTTTTTCAATACATGTCTCGGTCAGAAATAAATCATTTTAATTGTTCTCTGATTCCCCCTCTCACCATTTTGCAAAATGATAATTGAAACATTAATAGGATGTTAATAGGATGTGTGTCCTGGTAACCTTTGATATAAATCTTGCCCGTAATGGAGAATATTCTCCATGACTTCCATGAATCAGAAGTAATTAAAATGCGTGGACAAGCACCATTTTGGGGATTTACAAATACGGTTCCTGCATCGCAAATAAGGTTTGACCCTGGAGGATACTGTTGATATGGAAGACAAAGTTTTTTATGTATAGGTTTGGAAGAATTACTGCATTATTGTGCTACGAAGTCAGTTTTTCAGGCCGATGATTATAAGACTGGCTTCTTTAAAATGCATAGTTTGCCCTTCAGTGGGAGTTAGTACCTTTAGCGAGTTTGTTATGTAGACCCATGAGTCCAAACACTACTGAACCCGTATGAGTAACTCCAATGAGTGGGGCAGAATAGTGGTATTGCCCATGAGAAGAGAACTTAGCTGGAAGAAACAAGATCCTCCTTATAGACTAATGGATGTGTTAGCGAATGCGCTTTCAGACCAGCTTTCATGTTGGCTCCACCAGAGGGTATAGAGGGAATGGCAAATTAATTATAGAAATGAAGCCAACCTCCTTTTCTTATCATGGAGGGCAGCTGTGTGTTTCCCCCTCGCTCATTTCCCTTCTTCTCTGTCTACAGCGCTGGAATGTGTCCTGTTTGACATCTACTCTCTGCTTCTCCTCATCAATCCATACAAACGTACTCAAGAGTAAGGTAAAAGGTGGAGTCTTTATTGAGTGAAAATGTCATAGAAAGTGTTGCAGACCAGCAGAGGAAGAATCAGGCTCCGTCTTGCCTTTCAACTTATATCATAGCTTTTAGACCCTTCCACTCAAAGTCGACGAATACGTCAATATTTCAAATGGGATCTTGTGTTGTAATGACATCATTCGGTTGGCTGTGAAGGCACATTAGCTGAATTTGAGTCTCAAAGACAGGCAACATGTTCAGTGTCTGTATTGTACTGTTTTGAGAGACATTTGGAGATGTTAAATGTCTCAAAAGTGGCATGTGTGACCCACTCTAGCAAATGAAAAGAGCACTACCATCAGAAATAGACATTAGCACACACTCATCACACTTGTTGGACCATTCCCAAAGGTCTGCTTTGGAAATAATGGGAAAGAGCAACAGTGAATGCATGGAATATTAATGCGGAGTTGGAGCCAGACCTCGACTCAAACTGTTAATTTCCATTTTATCATGACAAATAGAATAGACATCACTCCATGTGTTATTATGCTGTTTTCAACAACAGTTCTCAAACACTCATCATCATATTACAGATTGTAAATGTATTATGGCAGATTTAAATCTAGTTCAAAATGGAAAACTTGTTGCCTGCTGTTACACTCACATCCATTTTCTGGTGTGTAGATTATTCAAGTTAGTTAATGGTCATTTCAACACATATTAAACCACATATGTTGAAGACTAACTGAAATTAGTATTCAGTATTATGTTGTTTTTATGTTTCAGCTCATGGAATTGTTTGGTCATAATTGTAATGACTTAAAAAGGAAGTTTGGTTTATTTTTCTGCTATGACTGATCGGTCCAATATCTGTGTGGGTGGGAACTAAAAATAGTCTGTCAAATCACTTAATTTCCAATGGTCACACTCATTAAACATCTATGGGGTTACTCCATGACTCCACATGCTATAATTATGCTAAGTTTACAGAACTAGTGTTATTGTGAGTTTTGGCAGTCTGCTCATTTTCCTTTACCACACCTGTGCCCGATGGAAGAAGGACATCTAACGCTAGCTAGCCCCATCTTGTGTATAATGTAGGACAGACAGTCACCTGCCAATGGCTGCAGGTTGAAAAGTTAAGTCTAGTGGGAATCAGTGCCAATGTTAGCAACTAGGCTAACTAGCATGCATTTTTCCAGTGGAAGCTAGTTAGCTTGGCTTGCTAACTTCCTCTTTCCAATTGAAATACAAACTTAAGATACAATGGTTCTTTTGGATATTGCTGCAAAGGCCATGTTAAAGTTTACCAATTCAAAACATTCATAAAGCAGAAAATAACTATTTGCTATGTGCTAGTGAAGTGATGTCTACCTAAGCTTAGAAGGAAGTCACACTCCCTGTGTGTGCGTGTTGTAATCCGAGTTTCTCTGTGCTTTGTTTACACTGTCCGACCGCAAAATGTATGAATCCTACTATGGCAAAGGCATGACCCGCCCTCCTCTGCCTCTGATTGGTTGGTACTCGTTCCTTGCCTCACGATGACGTTCCTCACGTCGTGCGCGCTGACCAAATAAGTATTGCAAATTGCAATACATACATAAGCCAAATAGACTATTTAAAAAACCTTTTGTATCAACTGGAAAATGCATCACAAAGCTGTTTTTCTGAGCTCATGATAAGTTTACTTTTATTATTACAGTTAATCTAGCAGAAGCTCTTATCAAGTTACAGTGAACTAACTACTGGAGCAACTCAGGGTTAAGTGCATTGCTCATGGCCACAATGGTGGCAGCCCTGGTATTGAACTCACGACCTTCTGGTGTTCTGTTTGGCGTACCACTGGACCACCACCCTTAGAGATACCTGATTCTCACATGACAGCAACAAACATATGATGATCTTATATAATATGAGATAATATGTAGATTCAACTAACCAACAGTATATAAAGTATTTAAAATTAGCCCAAACTTGAACATCTAGAGCACTTAAATTCAACATACACATTAATGCAGCTGTAATATTAATCCAAAAACATGGATGCAGGACTTTTACATGTAGTGGAGCATTTTCACACTGTGGTACGAGTGTACTTTTACTGAGGGATCTAAATACTTCCACCAAGATTAGTCTCATGGTATGAGTATGAGTATTTGTTTAATTTTATTTTTATCCTTTTTGTTTTTCTTCGATTAATCTGTTGTAATTTGTATGAATACATATTTGTGTATGTTTACTACCATCAGCTTTGGCATGGTTCTAATCCTTTTACATGAAACAGAATAAGCACAGTCTTTTAAAATGTTTGAAATACTAGTAAGGCAAAACTCCACATAACAACAATCTCCCCTTTTATATTTTATTCATCAGACCTTATGCTCAGTCAAATGAACCAAATGGACGCTGATGGTTATAAACATACAAAATGTGTATAAATTACAACAAATTCAATAAAAAATGTACCAACCACCAGAACAAATGTCAGAGCATACCAATGTATTAAACACTGATGGAAAAAGTGTTCAGATCCTCAAATAAAAGTCATGCTGCACTGTGAAAATACTCCACTACAAGTAGAAGTCCTGCATTCAAAGTGTTTTACTATTATATATGATGTTTCTGGGTAAGTATTACTTACTGCATTAATGTGTATGTTGCATTTTACTGCTGTAGATAAATGATTTAATGTTGCGCTCATTTGAACTCCTTTATATACTGTTCGGTAGTTTGTATTGTCTCGTGTCTTGTGAAAACCACGTATCTGTAAAAAGCTTTTCACGAGTTTCTCAGAAAAAAAAAGCCGTTTTCAGCTTTGTGACGTTGCATTTTCCAAATGATCCAATCGGCTTTTTAAATATTTATTTTGAATGTTTATTTAGCTTATGGTAGTAGTGCAATACATATTTGTTCAGCAAACGTGAACGTGAGACACTTCATTGTCAGGCAGGCGACAAGTACTAGCCAATGAAAAAAAAAAGAAAAATAGCTCCAGCATTATTAGTTTGTGCATAACTCCGTACAAAAACAATTCGGTAGAGCTTCTGTTGAGTAAAGACAAAGAAACAAAGCAGAGAACATTTAATAGTTTAATTATAAGCTGCTGTATACATTCAGTGATTATTCCGATTTTCATGTTGCCAGAAGCCATGGGTGAGACCAGCAAAACATTCAGCTACAAGATCTAGTTTGTTGTATGCAATTTGTCAATTTTTCATTCATATTTTTCCACATTGTACATAGTTTACTGCAAAGCAACATAAAACCACATTGCTCATGTGCAACACGGTTCTTCCAAGACCGTAGTTGGTTCAAACATGATTCCACCCAGTCTGTTGCGTGGTGCTCGTAGGAGGGGAGAGTCCTGTTTATACCACTCTGGTCTCAACCTTATCTTTGAGAGTAACTGAACACAGATGGCATGGGTGACAGCGGTGCTGAGCAAAGCTAGTCTTCGCATCCGAATGCCCTCAGTCGAGGCTGAAAAAGTCTTGTTTTAACTTGATTGGGCCCAATAGGAAAGGCGACTCATTAAACAGATAAAATAGGTGGAACCCTGTTACCAGCTTGAAGAACACTGGGTGCCGTTTTTTCTCCTCCTTAGATACTAAGATTAAGCAACATCCTGCAATTTTGAAGGTTTTGTTTGCATCTTTTTTGGTTTCTTTTGCTATCTCACTCTAAGCTCATTGAACTGAAACACTAATGTTGGTGCTGATATCGCTTTTTTTTGTTTTGTTTTTTTTTGTCTTTTTTACATTTTCTAGTAGCCCACACAGAAACTTGATGGCACAAGAACTGACCAATAAGAAACTCTTTACAACAAGGTAGACTGCAACAGTTGCCAGGGGTCACACAGTAAACAAAAAAATAATCCAAGTTCATTTTGAAAATAAAAAACAAATCAGATTCAATATGAAAGCAAAAGACAAATGAACAAAAGCAAGTTAATTTCAAGTATAACTTACTCATAAAATAACTACACGGCATTAAATATTCTCATTATACATTTTTAAATTATTTATAAAATATATTTTGGCATATATGTTTTTTTTTATTTTTGTGTTTGTGTAACAAACGCTACTGTAGCTTCAGTTGAACACCAATGTTTATTTGTTTTTTTCTCTTGAAACAAAACATTAAAGGGATTGTCACATAACAACAGGTTATTAAAAATGATAATAGTAAACCCTATAGAGAGTTTCACATAGCAAGACATGAGTGACGATCCCTTCTATCCTAGCCCCATAGTCAAAAGTCAAAAAAAGTACAAGACCAGAGCACACAGTTCTAATTTGTGCTCCACTGGCTACAATCAAGGTTGGGCACAGGAGATTTCAAAAGCAGTCTTTTTTTCATACAACTCAATTTGAACACAAGGATCTGTCTGTCCCACTTCCAGTGTTCAGAGCGGCTGGGCAGATAGCGAGAGTTCATTTAGCTCCATCCTTGATCAAATATAAATACTGTAAAGACCTCACAGTCTGATGACACTGGGATGTCCTCAGGGATACACGGAGAAAGGTTCTCTTATTAGTCAAGGAAGAGGGGCAAATGAGACCAGGAGGTCTCTCTTTCCTTCCCTTGAATGCACTGAAAAACTGTTGAAGGAGTAAATTTGAGAATATCTTTAGATGAATCCTGTGTATGTTGTTTATTACACTGATGAAGCTCACTATACAAAGGAACAAAGAGCGATTTTGGCAGCTAGAACAAACCGCAAAACCAAAGAAGGCAAATCAGTTTGTGATACAAAAGTAGTTCAAAAGGCATAACTGTACTTATGAAATTGGCACCTCAGGTGTCCAAACACGCAGTGTCCTGCTTTGGCGCAAGCGCTGCGGAGGTCCACTGGCAATGTCCATGCAGTCAACAGTAACCTGCCTGTCCACTCATTGCAGACTGATCGAAAGAAAACTGAACAAAAAGCAAACAAGCAAAAAGTACTGCGACTACAACAAAGCCACATCCACTACCTCGGCTCGAACACACAACTAGCTGCAGCATACTGCAGTTCATCGTCCTTAGCACGAGCTAGTTCTTGAATATTGTATACTGCAAATGGGTGTGTCTCTCTACGTCCACAGCCTGACTTTCTTCTGTGTACACACAGCTATTGCGGGGTACATATATGTGAGTTTACACGGCATGTGTGTATGAATGTTGGTGTGTGTCATAGAGAAGCTCGCTAAAGCACAATGTCCTTCAGGCGCTTGCTGCTGGGGGATTCCTTGTCTCGGCCATCGTGGAGAAGAGTGTTGATCTCCCTGACAGCTGGCTCACTGTCCTTCCCCTCCGGCTGCCGCAGCAGGCTGTGGTTGGCGATTCGCTCTGCGTCGCGGCATTTCAGTGTGTTGTAGGCAGATGACGGCTTGGACAATGGGCTCTTCAGGTGCACGGGGGAAGTGATGGGGCTGGTCGCCTCGCGCCCGTTGCCAGCTTCACGGACAGCCCCTCCATTGGCCTTGGGGCTACACACCTGAGACTCCTGAGTCCGCTTTCCCTTTAACTCTCCCCGTTCCACGTCCTCAGGCCCATCCTTGCCGAAGGTGGCAAAAGTCCTCTTGATGGTGCCATCCTCGTAGTGGGGCACGTCCACTGTGGTGGCCTCGATAGACAAAGCGATGACATTACGACCGTGCTCGGGTGACTTGGCACGCGCCGGGATCGGGACACGAGGCATCCAGCAGCGGTCAGAGTGGCCTAGGATGCGACACTCGTCCTGGCAGTGAAAGCCTTCGCTTGGATCTGTGGAGACACAGAAGAGAGAGAAAACATGATTATTAGATTTGTCTTTAAAACCAGCTTTATTTATTTGTTTATACTCGCTGGCGAACAGACATCGTAGCCTACTGTTTTTTTCTTCAACATGGCCTTCATTAAATCTAAGTCCTGTCATGAAATAATAGAATAAATAAATGAAAACCAATGCTGCATTTTGTTTTAATTAAAACAGCCAAAGTTAAACATTTGGGAATGATTTGCTTTCACTTCCTGCATCTGCTTAACACTGCAGTCCCGTTAACACTGACTCACTGATAACTAGAACTGGATGTTTGGGGCACTTCTAATATGCCAATTAAATTATGTATTGTTAAATCAAAAGTCCATTTGCAACTCTTGTATAATTAGGTTTTCTGTAGCAACACCAGGTGAAAGACAGGTTTAAACAGTGCAATCAGATATCTCACAGAGAGAGACACCAGACGAGTTGCGGTGTTGTTGCCTGGTTCATCTCTCTCTTCCTCTCTGTCTCTGTCATCTGGCGCCGAGTTATAAATATGTAATGATGTTTAACGCTGGAGTGAAAAAAAAGATTTGCCTGAGTCTGTATAACTGCACTCTTTCGTACTTTGTTGTGTTGGAGGGGAAGGACTTTCAAGACAGTTTTTGCCTCGTTATAACGACAACAAAAGTGTCATGCTCTCTTACTCAAACTGAAAAGCTGCAATTAAGTTGTTCTTGTTTGTTTTAATTCACATATACACACACACACAGTGATTTCTGAAAGAGCATGGTACTAGTAGTTACACTACACACATTTTTTAAGCCCTAGAAAACATAACAAGTCCAAAGTCTCTCTATGCCACTGTGCGGTTGCGTTTCCACCTGTTTCAATCTTGAGCAAGAACCTGACACACAGATGCGCAATGACACATTTCTGCGCTTCCCTACTGCTTGTTTCACTCCTAGCAAGAGCTTTCCTCAGTTTCAGAGGCCCAAGGTGACAAGAGGGGATTGTGAGAGGGATTGCCATCGACCCAAATGCATACGCTTACATCTGGCAATCGCAGCTTGACAGATCACCTAATTAAAATCACTAATGATCTGTTTTTCTCCCTTCTTTCCTGCACTCATGAGAGGCACCTCTGCTTAGACCCTGGGGATCGATATTTAAAGATTGAAGACAGGCTTTTCAGGGGCAGATATGCCAGAGCTGTCTCTCATAAAGTATAATCTGATGAGAGCGACAGATAACATGGTGACTAAATGACTGCATGCACGAGTAAAGGGTATCATGGGTTGTTTGAACCCGAATATGGGAAGTGGAGTTCCAGAGGAATCACCATGCTTGAAGGCTGAAAGTGAACACCAGCACACAAAAATGCAGACCATGAGTAACCGATGTCCACATGAATGCCTTGTAGTGAGACAGAGACGGCACAGAATTAGCTTCCTTTGATCATGTCCAATACATGCAGACATCCTCATCCTTACAAGGGATGGCATTGTAATAAGCCTCTCAAATTGAGACACATTTACTGCCTTACAGGAATTCTTTCTGTGTTATAAATATGAACTTTATATCGTTCCATAATATCACCCACATTATCCAGACCACAGCATAAATAGGCGGTTTGATCAAATATCTTTATACAGTTAAAATCATTTTATGAGGCCAAAAAAGTAAGAGTGAGCAAATTGAATGTGTTTTCCGCTCCTGTCTATGTATGTACATTTGCATGAACGCTGATTAGTCCAAGGGACTGCACCGGCTGCAATCAGGGAGACAAAAGGCAAGAAGCTGGGGATTTTGTTTAAAGAGAAGCTATCCAATCAGAATGTAATAATGTAATCAAAAGTCTTTATGGAAGTCTTTAGCAGGTACCAGCAACATAATGGAGGGCGATGAAAAAAAACAAAAAAACATGCTCACACAATAGATTAGATTGTCCACTGTTCAAATCCCATGTTCTTTTTTTTTACCTACTAACTGCTTTGTCATTAACTGTATTTTGAACGCACGTTTTGATGCCTTGTATTCGATAACTGTCTAATAACAAAGGTGCCAATGTTTCAGTCTTTGTAGCAATGTGAAGCACATTTTTAGTACTTGCTGGCATTGAAAAACTCTTTATGTAATTTGAAAGTCGTAAACTTTTACACAATTCCCTTCGCTACATTTAGTAATCTGATATTCCTCCACAAATCTTGTTTGACAAAGCAGATCTTCTTTTCCACTGATTAAAGATTTACATGCATCATGGTTATGAATGCAATTTCCTCTAAATACTTTTGCTTTTTTGTATAGCCTGAAGCACTTTCTAAAGCATGAAAAGCCTTGAGGCACAAAGAAATATACACAAGTTGTATGCTCTCTACTTAGCAGTGCATGCAATATGCTATGAATGGCATTTTCTCTCCTTTCCTTTAGGGGTCTATGGGAGATCAACTGGGTTGTAAATGACATTGTTATGAAAGCCAAGTGCCATTAACACTGACACATCCTGCCTCTCCTCAGAGCTTCATAAAACGCAGATGTTGCTCTAAAAGACCCACAAAAAATTGAAGAGACAAAATTGAAATAAAATAAGTGACGGGCCATCGGCCTCTTACAAAAACACAATCTCCTCCTATTCCAAAAAACGAGCAAACCGTAATGGTGAGAGATGAATTAATGGCTTTTACTGCGGTACTTAGGTTTGGAAGTCAACACAACAGACAGTGAAGGCACCTCCTGCTGTGAATGTGTATTCAAAGTCTTCAGGAAAATAAGCTTCCCAATCAGTTCCAGGAGCAGACTTAAAGTACAGTACAGAGCAGGATGTCATTTGGAACATTTCGTATTTGCGATTTAATACCTATTAATTACTGAGGGCGCTCCATCGGGAGGTGGAGGCTGCCTGTGTTCCACATTTGAAATACAAACTGTTGGTAGTGGAGGCAAAAAGATTCATGTACCACGTAGCACAGTGTTGGTATCAAATCAGACATATGGCACTTACTACTGAATTAAAGTCCAAAGACTGACAAAGGCACCGGGGAGCACTTTGAATATGTATGTAGTGGTGTGCATGGTTTTGAATATAATAAATATTGCCACTTCAAATGCAAAAGCCACATTCTCCTGATAACGCTGGCCATGTTTTTCCTGTTTGTAGTTACCTGGAATAGCATCACTTCACATCAGCATGGGGAGAAAACCCACACGTTCCCTGCCATTTCATCTCACATCTGCAGCCTGCCAGCAGCCGATTCAATCCTGCCTCTTTCCCTCAATCAGATGAAGGCGTCTTAACTTCAAGTTACAGCAGACAGATCTTCAGCTTCAGCATGGGGATCCCATAACCTGACAAGCTCATTGCTCAATTTACCCCTGTGCGCCGCATATAATGATCCCTTCATGTCATACAGCTGGGGGTGCTATTTGTTTGTTGCTAATTTAGCAAAAAAGAGAGGAATCAGCATAAGACTAAAATCCCCTGAAACAAAAGGGGGAAGGGATGTGTTCACTGAAAGAGGCAACTCCCCGAAACACTCCCTGAGCTTTCGCCAGCTATTTTGCGTCCTGGCTGGCTAACACATGGAGCCTGGCTCAGGAAAACACAGGCGCTTTTCCCTCCAAAATTAGAGCACACAGCCTCAAGGTTGAGAACAATGATGTAATCCTATAAAATGAGTGTAAGCAGCCACAATGAACAGAGGGCCAGACACAGGCTTGAGATGATGTGAAACCAGATTCAGGTGACAACATTTTCATTTGTTACTTCTCAGCTTAACTGGAGCCACAAGGCGATGGGGACTTGTTGTATGACACAATTCAGTCAGTTTGGTTTTACAGCATGAACCCTGAAAAGAATTTGGAACAGCAGCGTGGCATGATAAATCATTTTACGAAGAATGTCTGCCACTTTTGGCTGAAACTACTTTTTTGTATTTCCTCTGTATGCTGACATTTTTTGTTGTCGCAGTAACAATAAATGTCCTGATTCTGTTTGTCACATGAACATAGACACTCCTGAGCAGACAGCATAATGTAGATATTACTGTGATGTAGTGGTTATGAAAGCAAATCATTTAGCGCAATTTAAACCTAGATATGCTTTTCTTGTTGGCTACATAGCCTGTAATGATTCCCTTTGATTTTCCCTGCTTTGCTGTCCTTTCTTCACTGTCTTTAATATTAAACCCTATCAAAAAGCTATCAAACATAGCTTCTCTCTAGTCTGAAAAGAAAATTATTGACTCTGGTGATTGAAAAAGCAAACAGCAACCCTGCCATTATGCTTTAACTCTCTTTTTATTGCTGTGTGAGAGGACTCATTCGATGTACACAAAGTTAAATACATATGAGTGCCGTCCTCGTGACCCTCTGTGAGGACAGTCTGGGAGCCGTGTTGGAGTGGAGTACAGAAAGATTTCATTTGCTGCTAAAATTCCGCCCACTTTTCTGCTCTCATCTTGGTGTTATTTTGACAGTGAGATGGCTGTTTTCTAATTGCTCTCCATATTAATTTTCCATCCTGGCAGTCACATGGCAAAGATTGATTAAATCTAAATTGTTACTACAGAGTCTTGATGGAGTCTGTGATGCAGAAGCTGATGGAAGTATCACAGGGGAGGAAGAAATCAGAAAATATGGCACCAGCAGAATAGAGAATGACTGTCTGTGGATGCTTGGTGCTCAGCATGCTCGAGACGTGTCATGCTTGGCCCTGCCTGATCCTAACACTGGGGATGGGGCTTAACATCTAGTCTGCCCTAACTACAGCAAAGGGCAGTTCTACGGCCAGCTGAGGCTGAGGCTTGGCCGAGCAGCCTCCCACACTACTCACCAGGGAGAGTCCAAGCACTGCTGTCATCCTGGCCAGCCAATTCAGTCTGTGGGCCATAAATCAGCCCGGAGGCCTGGCTCCTGCGGGAGCAGCAAGATGGAGTGTGATGGTCTTGTTTTTACAAACAGTAGAGGGGCACCCTTACTGCGCCACGTAAGCCATCATTCTCTGCACAGCACAGAGTCCTCTCCTTCTCCCCACAGCATCTGGTTCAGTCACATCAAGCTATCCCCCCCCCCCCCCCGACATCCCCAGATTCATCCCTCGCAGCTCCCTGCACAAGCCAATCCTTTATGCTTCCCCTCCTTCTGTCCTCTTTCATCTCATCAGTACCGCTGTCTCACGTACATCGCCGTAATTAAATAAATCCTTCACCCAAAAATCTCTCACTTCTCTATCTGACCAGAATTCGTTCTACTCTTCCAGTCAAATATTAATTGGGGAGGAAATTAGACTGACTGGGCGGCCTTGTTAGTACTGTCATACGGCTGGTGAAGCCATGTGGCACTGGTTCTATTTCTGAGCAATTCACTGTCTAATCCATCCAGCACTGCAGAGAGTGTCTGACAGTTTGTCACTTCCACCAGGCCTGCCTGTGTCCTCGCAAAGGTCGATACAAAATGGCAAGTTAACTTAATTTTGAGCTAGTGCTACAGTCGCTATTCTTTATGAGCACTTGTCGGTAACGGTTTTAAAAGCGAGCGACTGTTCAAGCCAAATGTTTACTTCCTATGTATGTATTCCCTCCCCTCGCTGCTGGCCCGAGCAGCCCAGCCTGTGCATTCTACAGCAGGGCCCGGTATAAAGAATGCATTTCCAAACTGGTGTTGACAAACAATGCACTAGCTTCTAAATTGGTACAAACAGCATCTGTTTAACAGCTGTGTAACAGCAGCGGGAGGAAAAAAGCAATCTCTATGCTGTTTTATAAATCACTATGTCATTGCAGAGCACTGTTTTGTTAAAAAGCAGGACCACTAGCCAATGGACTGCCTGACGTAGTGGAAACAATGTCAGCTGGTTGTCATGATGACGTGCATGGGTGGGCTGGTGTTCAAATACTACACTATACAACAATGTTTCAGAGGTTTCTCTCCTGTTGTTGTGCCGAGCGACTACCATCACTCGCTCCTTGAGGTTGCAGTGTCTCTGTAAGGCTGCAGAAGAATTATCTTTAGCTCCTATCTTGACATATGCAACGCTTGGACAGGCAGGATTTACAGCGGTCAGATCTTGTGTGATCTGCAGGTTTTTAGACCATAAATCATGACCCGGTTTTCATACACAACATGAGCCTGTGACTGTTTAACTCTCTCCACATATACTCTAGACTGGATTTAACCCAGGCACAAAGGCACAGAGACCTAAGCCTGGCTGCATGAGGCTGAACTTTACTAAACACAAAAGCCTCTAGAAAGGCGGGTGTCATGTCTGCCTGAATACATCCCAACTGCTCAACCACACTGCCAATCCGGCGACATGCTCGGCAGAGGAAAAGGCGTTCTTCCTAGTCCATATGATGAAAAAGTAATCACAGACCAAACATTCTGTTCAGGTTTTAATGTTTGTGTCAAATCACTGTCCTTAGAGCAAACTACACATGTTGTTGTCTTCAATTGTTTCTGAGCCACTGGTCGGAAAGAGTCAGCTTGTCAGTTATTTTACAGTTTTTTAGGATGTGTTGGGCGACTATAAATATTAAAGCACATCATTGTTCTAGTTACACTTTTAGTGAATGGTGTTGGAAAATGAATAAATATTTATGAATGCATTATGATGACGGGAGGAGGTTCATTAAGTGTATTTTGGTTTAATGTTTGGGTTTATTTACATACAATTGAAAAGTACAAACTGTAAAATAACTTGGAATATGTCTGTGCTTTCCTTGCAACCATAAGAATTATGAAAGATACAGGATGCAATGAGACTAAATGAAACTGCAGCCTGAGCTCACATAACTTGATATATTTCCACTTAAAACTAAACAAAAAAACCAAAGAATATTGTGAGGAAACAGAAAGCAGGTAGGAATTTAAAAGTGTCCCCAAAGGCCAAATGGAGAGAATTGTATTCGATTAAAGGGACTTTTCAGTTACTATACAATTGCAGCTATATACACTTTCCAAATTTCTACACTTTGGTAAGTGATAGATAATAAAAAGATAATAAAATCCAAAATAAACTTTTAAATTATTTGTTCTTATATAATACATAATATATTTTAGTCATTTTTTACACAGATACGACTATTTACTTTCCAGCTTTGTACTTCGTTTTCCATCAAGGTAGAAGAAGTATTGTGTTGTACTGTGATGTGAAGTACTTCACACTAATGATACAGCAAATGTCACCCTTGTCAATTCTCAGCATCCAAATTGCCCTTCTAATGATGGGCTTCAAATTAACCTGTGTTCTGGCGCTCCGGGCCCACAGCCACGATACAATGCACCACAGAACTCAGCACAGCAGGCCGCTGGCGGCCCAGCTGCAGACCTGCTGCAGACCTGCCCACTCCGCCATGCCAACCATTCAGACCGCCTGCCTACCTGCCTCTGTCTGCTTGGCTCATTTCCTCAACAATGCATCGGCAGAGGACATCTTTAAATACACTGGCAAAAAAAAACGCCGCGTTTCTGTGTTTAAGCTTGACCGAGCTAGCAAGCTAATTTGCTCCTAAACCCTTGAGTCTGGGAGAAGCAAGGGGGACAGGAGCAGACTCTTAAATTACATTTGTGAATGGGGTTGGCGGGTAGAAGCTATACAGGAAACTGTGATGAAGAGGAGATGTTGGTTTAGGGATGGCAGCGCTATAGACTGAGATAATTGATGTCAAAACTGTGAGGAACAAAACAGTGCTTATGTCAGGTGAGTCACTGAATCTTATCATACTATAATAAGTGTTTTTTCTTTTGGAATTCTAATGGGCAGGAGAGAAAATACAAACTGCAAATGTCAGGGAAGACTGGAGGATGGGAAACAATGGTCTGTGTGTCACGGAGTTTTCCCTTAATAAACGAGAGGTCCATGACAAATTACAGATGTTTTGCCAACACCAAGATTTCTATTTGTGAAGTTTTCATCCCAACAGTCAAAACATCCCAACTAATTAAGTGTGTGGAAAATAGATTTATGATTGAATGGGTTTTGAACAATCTATAACTCATAAACATCCTGGAGTAAGAAACCATTATATTTTTTAAAATTGCCTTAAAGAGACATTTGTTATAGTTTCTCTTTTTGATAACTTTTTCCTTTCTATTAGCCATCTGAAATAAACACAATACTTCAGCGACTGTCAATGTGTCCAGCCCCAAACAACCGGGCAGCATACTAATATCTTAGGATTTCCTTCTCTCTGTCTGTGAGCTTCAGCTTTGCCTCAGAAGAGTGGCCTTACATAATTAATATAATGTGGCTTCTCATTCAGTCATGTTCACTTTGTGTCAGCCAAGTCTATGTGTTTTAAATTCTATTTTATCTTGTTGCAGAAGCACCAGCATGGTTCCAACTCTTTTATTTTATCCCTTTTTTATTTTGTTTTTCTTCTTTTCCCCGGCAATTTTAACAACCTCTGGAAGTAGGACACTGTAACATGGTGACTGTGGTTGCATGTAGTGTGATAGGCAGCTCCAGCTCAGCCTGCAGAAACATATACAGTGAGATGGGGTGGGGTGGGCCACATTGGAACACCGATCATGGTTTGAAAAGAAAGACCCCGTATTTCTCCCTGAACTAGATTGCCAGTGTCACTCTCGGACAAGAGGTATATAAAAGAAATAAGGAAAAAACAGCAAGGCTCTTTCACTGTGGAAATACATTAGATTTATACCTACTGGGCTCAGGAGAAGAAGCAAGAGGGAGGCCTTTCTTACACTTTCTATTTCCTGTCACAAAGGCCATTCAGTTTGGCATCTGGGAGGCATGCTGACTCCCTCCCAGGTTCTCCATTACTCACCACAGGGAGGTCTGCGCCGTGATACCACTTAATATCAGACAGTCAGAACCAATGTCCGTAGCATTAGCCACCCACCCATCAGCCAGTGCAACACTATATAGAGGATTGTCGCCAGCAGTGAGGCAACCCATGAGAAGAGCTGCAGCTCGTATCTAAGACACACAGATTGAAATGGAGGTGGAAGACTGGTCTGAAGAAAAGAGAGGGAACTAATAGGCACATCTTTTCTGATTTGAGGAACATGACTATAGCATTCATAAGGATGATGGCAGGGGTCTGACACAGTGGTAGTAATTGGATTTCTCAGGCCCTGTGCCCACTCATGATAACATGCTGAGCTGTGACATGAAAAGTCCTTATGTGTGGCAAGGGAGCAAGGTGCAGCAGAGTGGAAGTGACAGGTGTCAAAGATCCAATTCCCCCGCTCTTCTCGATCCATGAGTTCCTTTTCTCTGGAGACAGCTGAGGAACAACCTGCCCTGTGGTATAGCCAAACACCAAGCTTGACATTCAGTTGCAAATCTAAGCTAGTTAAACCTTTGAGGAGTACGGCGGGGGAGGCGGAGAACGAGTAAGAAGGGTCGGGGGGGGGGGCTGGAAGCACAGTGGATAAGAGGTCACGGCCTGATTGCTTGCTTTATTTATTTTCTGATGCTAATGTGAGCTGAATATAGAAGGAGTGCAGGGCTCCCGCGATGTGCCACACACAAAAGGAGCCCGAGACCCCCGCTGCAGATCTTACAGATGTTGGGGGGGGGGGGGTGTGGCCACAGTTCTCTCCCTGTCCTCTGCATGCATTCTGGCCTCCTCTTTAACGAGGACTGCATGAGAGCAGGCACATCATTAAAAAGAGCCATTCGGAGACTTTCCTGTCCGCCATTAAACTTAACAGCCGACCTCTCCCATTACCTTTTATCCTCCCCTTTAAGGTGGAGCGAGACAGCGGGGTTTGAAAAGTCACAACTGTCTGACAAGATGCATCCATTGAGTGAATTCTGTCCCTTAGTCAGTTTTACATAAAAGGGACAAGTCTTTTAGAATGTACCGCCATTATTATTGCATACTGTGCAAAAACCTACATTATACTGTAAAAAGGTAGATTAATGCTAGATAAGTGATCCGTATCTTTCACATGCTTTTCACTAACCTCATTTTACATGATGAGCTAATGTGGTATGATAATTAGCTTAATGCTCAGAAAGATGAGTCGTAGCCCAAAGGAAACATTTTATTAGCAGAACAATACAAAAGCGGGGCCTTTGAGAATAATGTTTTTAATGTTGATGAATTTACTTTCATTTGATTATCCACCACCGCCGGCTACGCCACAATGTAGAAACACCACTCTGCATCCTGTTCAGCTCTTGACCTTTCGCACACAGGAACAGAGTCAAAGCAGGCAGACAGCGAGCTACATTGTGTGCATAACACAGTAATTTAGATTGACTAGTTTACTATGTGGTGTTTAGGTTATGCACATCATAATTTTGATCTTCATTCAACTAAAATAATCTTGTTAAGACCCGTAGCAGAATGTGTTTCCTTAATCTGCATTACCGGTGTGCATGTTAATCCACTGAATAAGGAATAAACAGAGCACAGAGGTCTAAAAGACTGGGGAGGTTCTTGAATATAAAGACGCGTTGAAAGACAAAATCTCAAGCGAAGTCTTTTGCGGAGACTGGTGGCCAAGGAAAGGCCGGGGGAAGGGTCCACACACAGTATCTCTGTTACTGTGCCTTCACTCTCTCATCAATACTTTATAATCTGGGTCACGGGCAGCATAAACGTGCCTCCCACTATTGAATCCTACTCAAAATGTTGAATTACCACATAGTGAGCTCATCCCTGCAAGGTCATCTAGGGGACAGCGAGGGATCACTGACACTAATTGGTGAATGAAAGATAGTAATGATAGAGGTGGTTTGGACGACTTCTCTTTAACCTCTGTTAAACTTCTTCTTAGTACAAATCCAAAGAGCGTATTCTGCCATGCTATGCTTCAGAGCCTATGCAGACTCTGAGAGATTCTGCATTTTAACGGCTATAAAATGTTACAGAATAAATCATTCTCACTGAATATACATGAGGAGGGGGAATATGGAAATATTATAGAAGTATGCCTGAGGTAGTAACCTTTTGTTGCCACAACTGAGGAGGACGACATAACTTAACATATTCCCGCTACATATTCCATCCGAGTTATAATGTTGTCAGGAGAAAAAAGGTGATGAGAACTAAGATAAAAAAAACCCCAGAGGGGGGGGGGGGGGGGGTTGACAATGACAATGGGGGAGACAATAAAATGAAAGAAAAATAGAACATAGCAAATCTCAAACGGATTAAAGAGGATGGAGGTATAGTGTGTTTCCCCACAGAAAGGAAGTAATAGGGGTTAAAAAAAAAGAAAAGCACATTACTGCAGCACAGGAGAACCCCCCCCCCCCCCCTTCTCTCTTCATCCGTTACCCCAGCTGCAGTGATACATGTCTCTTTGTATTCTGGACAGAAAACTGTGGGCTACAATGTACTTGTCAGAAGACAGCTGATTTCCCCCTTAAACAGAACAGAGTATATTTTTAATCTTTCCTTTCACAGAGGGAGAAGATAAAACAAATGCCTCGTGCCAAGACACATAATGCCCAGAAAATCTCTCCCCATTCACTACAAGCTTGCGTGGCGCATACGAATGCTCTCCTGTGTGGACAAAGTACGTGTCTACAGCAGGTGTAGCTATAGCATGTGCGACTGCATGCTATTTGTACTTTTCCTAAATTTCACAGCATCCGTAATCCCAACAGTATAGCCATGGTTCCACTATAAGGGCTCATAAATGGGAGTCAGTGCTACAGGTAATGGAGCTGATTATAGCTATCTGGGCTATGGGCCAGCTGCCAGACTCTGCCCAGCCTGGAGGGAACACAGGCCGCCTGGTGTCTGATATCCTGGGATCCCTGTAATACAAGCCTTGCTTTGGCAGTCACTCGGTGACTCTCCTGCCCACTTCCAGCCACACACTGAGGCTCCTTTGAGTTAATCTATGTGTATTGTATGTCCTTATCGGGTTGTTTACTCCACATATCAGTCTATAGTCATACCATTTCAACAACAAGGCTGTGGTAAGACGGGCTTTTTGTAAAGCTGTATTAGGGGCTTCACCTTTACAGAAAGCATGATTGTAAGCATGAAGGTGTTTTCTGTGCTCTGGGCAGACTGGTTCCGGTGGCCAACATGAACGCACGCAAATCAGCTGGGGACACATTTCCACGGCAGTGCCATGGAAATCTTTCTCTCAGCTGATCAGAGTTCCTACAGCCCTCAAGCTTCCTCATTTGCACTTAACCTCCAGGATATCAGGACGTCCGGACCAGTGATAGGAGTGTTAAAATACACCTTATTAGTGTCCATGTATTTCACTACAGCAAAGCTCAACTCTGACTTTGAAAAGCTGATGCCAGGCTCATTTTCAGTCACTTTATATTTTGAGTAGCTAAGATACTGGGTGGTGATGGCCTAGTGGTCTAGAGAAAAAGAGAAAAAGCTATGTAAAAGTAACCAATCTATTTTATTTTTCACAGAATTTGAATCTTAAGTTTGATCAGTTTAACGTGTGTAGTAGTGCAGCTGTTGTCATGTCAGTAACAGAGCCCTTAAAAATGAATCCATTAAGTCACTGGTTACTTGTTCATTCGTTCTCTTCCTTTCAAATTTGAGTTTTTCGGGACCTTTGTGCTGATTCCCACCGCGGGTCCATTGGACCTTCAGCATTAAAATCTTGGATTGTTAGTCCATCCAACATCAGCTTGTCCATCGTGTCAGAGATGAATTCCAATCTGTCCTGACAGCTGAACCCCCTCTCACACACAGCTGAAGAGTCTGATAAGGCAATATTTAAATATCACTAAAGCAACAAATATTTAAAATATATATTTTGAGGAGCACATCTAGTTAAAAAGTCAGGATTGCTCATTTCTCAAAGAAAAATTGCCAATACCAACCTGGCAACCGTTACTGTTGAACAATGTACTGTGTCATCTTTAGTTTATCACAGTTACTGGCTTGAGTTTAACTGTTTTACTTCACACATTTAATTTCAACGGACATGCAGCATCACATTGAATGTATCAGTAGCTCTAAAAGGAATAATAGTTTGCCTTGGCTTCACTGTCACGATACGGCTGCGTGAGGCTTTGTTGACCTCTCATTATGTTGAATTTGCATCACATGAAGGTAAGATTATCACTGTTAAATGTAAATTCTGCTCAGATGATGAGAATCCATGGCAGCAAGCCCGCATCAAACTGGAGGTACAAGATCCTCGTCTCATTACAGATGTTGGGGCTGCGGTGCCCCTCCGCCACACAGCCCTCCAGTCTTATTACTTGCTTTGTGTTGCAGTGGAGAAGGGGTTGTGCCCACACAGTGACCTCCAAGAATTAAAAACACAACGGTGTGGTTGGGAGAAACCGGCTGCTGCCGACGTCCCTCAGACAAGAAGTGGAATCAATCGGAGCCACAACAGGCGAGTATCCTGGAAGCTGCTACAGCTCTGCTACTTCAATTTCACTCTTTCCCCCCCTTCCCATAGTATTTCTTTCTTGTGCCATCTCTTTATCTTCCTTCCTCTCTCTCTCTCTTCCCCCCCATCTTTCACTGATTAACATTTAAAGACACTCACTGCATATACATTTGTACACACACACACACACACACACACTCTCAGACAAGATTTAAAATTCAGGTACTTTCTCCTCTCGCTTTAATACACACTCGGCCTGCATCAACTTCAGCACATTACCTGTTCTTAATCTCCCTCCCTCTGTCTGGGATCATCCTGATCCCCCTGTTTTCCCATCTGCTGTCGATTGAGGCCCAGCTTGGCTAGGTGTTCAACAAACAACTGTGATTCACTTGGTTTCTGCGGAGATTATTAACACACCTAGCATGCCACGGCGTCATGAATAAGCAATGGAGATCCGGAGCCCTATTTTCTCTCTGCCTCTGTGTTTCCTCCCTCCGTCTCTCTCTCTCTCTCTCTCTTTCCTTCTCTTGCCCTGCCGCGTTGTGAACTGAATGCCAGGATTGTCTAGAAAATGAGCTGTCAGTGGAGGACCTGCAATGAGATACTTCAGGTTCATTGTGAGGCATAGAAAATAATGAACTATTCCCATTTCTCCCTCTGATATGTTCAATACGCTATCCATGACAAGTGCAGAGAGATAAGCAGTCCCCTCTTGAGCTGATTAAATACACTGGGTATATTCAGGAGAGCTTTGGTAGAATGAGGGTTCAGGGGATGCCATTGTACTATTATAACATTACTGTATGTTTTTAGTCTGGGCTGGTGAAGAAGACCTTTTGAATGCATTTTTTGGCTTTGCTGTGTGCAGTTGAAGAAGAGCAAGCTGGAGGCGATGCTTGTAAAAACTTAACAGAATCCAAACATGTCAAGTTTGTTTAAGCACTTCTTCACATCTCTTAACTTATTCCCTTGTGGAATAACTAAAGAACCAAAGGGATGGGCTCACACACAGTATGGTCTTTTTAAAGAATTTGTTGGTTTACTTATGCGAGTACTGCAAACAAATACTAGCAAGAGGCAACAGCCAATTATTTTAATTCAGAACAGAGATAAAAGCAGTGTAGTTTGGGCAGAAACCGGCTCGCTTTACTCAGTGAGATGCCGTATTTAAAAAGAAAATTGGAGAAAAATATATCCACATCTTTCCTCTACACGATAGAGGTCTATTTTATCGAGGGGGCGAAATAAACATTGGTTGGCTTTTTATTTTTTAATATATTAGGTGTAATTTCAATAAACCAGAGCCAGCGAGTCACACTCTTTCATTCAGCGATATAAGCACAATAAAAGAGATGAGCACAGATGAACACAGCTTGAAATGATATTTTGTACTTCCTCAACTCTCCACATCTCAGAAGCAAAATCTGCATCTTGGTTGTTCATTACAGACCTCACTACACCTGCTAGCAAGAAGTCTCTGGTGTGTTTGAGCAGGCAGTGTGTGTGTGTGCACTCTATCTTCCTTAATGCTTGTATTGCACTGAGCTCTTTGTCACTGTCAGCCATTTTACCTCCACTATGGGTTACACATTAGATTAGGCAAATCCAAATCAAAATGGATGGTATCAGTATAGAGTTTGTATGTTAATCTAATCGTAAAATATCATAACGCAACACGTGTTGTCGCCAGCCCGAATCACAAGAAGAGTTTGGGTGCTTAATTCAATCTAATGTTGTTTGAGAATCAGTCAAATCCTCTGGCACATTCACATAGTTATCTTGGAGTGAGAGAATGCAAAAAAGAATCACTCCTACCTGTCAGAGAGATTGTTTCCTTCTTTCCTCTTTTTACTTTCCCTCGCTAAGACTGCTTACTAGACTCTCCGCTCATCTCTCCATCTCTGTCTCCCTCATACACAGACTCCCTCTCCCCCTCTCGTGTTGTCAGCACAGCCCTGTTCCTGTTGCCTTCCTGACTCTGACACCTGTCAGCATTTTTGTTAGTAGATCAGAGAACTGCAAACTAGAAATGTTCGCGTGTTGAATTTAGGGCAAGTTTGCAGCAGAAACATGTGAGGCGCCTTTACTCTTTCTTTAATTCAACAGGGGAAGGGGAACTGCTTGACTGGCACAAAGTTGGGAGATGTTGGGTCGGAGATGTTTGCAGTCAGTAGATGGAAACATGAGAAACAGACAGAAAGACATATGGAGGGAGAGAGGAGGAGAGAAAGAAAAAAGAGGGGGCTGAAATCAATTAGGAACAGTGAAACCCTGCGGATCTGCTGATGGAAGAAGGGAATATGGACAAGTCTGCGGCCCACGTAGGGGGCTTTCATTCCTGGGCTCCAGCTTCAGGCACACACCCATAGGGAGCTAACAGATAGATGAGAGATATTCTCCAGAGGTGGAGGCCGAGGAATATGTCAGAAATAAAAGAGGCCTGTTCCCTGCTCTGGCTAATTGAGCAGTCTTAGATCCCTTCGAGTCTAATAAACCAAGAGGAAAGGGCTTTTTACTTTTTTTATTAACAACACTTCACATTGACCTGGAAATAATTTCAATACCAAGACCCAAAACTTCTAAACTCACAAATCGGACACTGCAAAGCGACATCATGCCCCCCCCCCCCTTTCTCGCCCGCAGAGATAACTTGAGCGATTTAACAATACATGAATCTTAATCCTTAAAAACCATGGCTCATCCATATCCGGGAGGAATTAAAGTAAGAGCTATGACAATCAAAGGAAGTCGAAAAAAATAGATTTAGCTCTCTTTGTCACCAGCCCCCTCGGAGTCTGTTCCCTTGCTTCTCCCTTGACACTAATGGTTCTACAGAGCCAAAGCTAGCATGTCGCACATTTCAACCAAATCCCCCTAACTTCACAGACATGCCTATAAAGATAAAGACGAATTCATTTTATATAGCTCTTCTCAGTTTATAGGCACAGCGATATCATCCATTATTATTCTATTGCCAGATATGTCTGAGCCATTACACGTTAAAGATAGCCTTTCCTTTATAGATTTTAGGAGATTTAATGTAATTTGTTCTTCAGATACTTCCTAATCTAATCCACTGGGTGAGGATATTTCAGGTCAGGTTTTTAAAAAAAAAGAGACGCACACACGCCTCTTTAGACTCTTGGCATGGATTCAACAATGAGGCATTCGCTCAGTTTTAAGTCTAAAATCTCTTCCCAAGCACTTCACTGAAAGTTACCTTGGTGGTGGCTGGTGCAGGAATAATGAATAGCTGTAGTTGAAAGCGCATCACTGTAGAAAAAAAAGCACAACTCTCCTCTGATGGACAAAAGCCAAATATCAAACTCAGACTAAATTGATACAGAGAGGATACAGAACATGCCCGCTGTGACTCAGAGGCTAGTTAACAGCTGAAACTCGTCAAACAATTGGATTCCCACATGAAAGCTCACAACATGACGTAGACGCGGAGTCTTTGTGTAAAGGTAACGGCTTGTCTCCTGGGCAAACATCACCTTTATATGGCACTGGGAATGGTAAACATTTGCACTGTAAAAGCCAGAGAGTTTAACCCTTCCTCCTTCCCCCTTCCAGCCTCCTTTTGTTCTCAGCACTTAACACACACAAAAAAAAAAACCAGAACAGTAAAAACACACACAAAACAAGCCTCTTCTATCCTTGGCTTGTGTGTGTTGCTATCCTTTGGCAATTGCAGTCTCTCAACTTGTTTTCTGCTTTAGCTGGCAGGAGATGCGCGGTATACAACAGAGTTAGTCCCACAAGACACCTAAGCAGCGGGGTGTTTAGTGAACATGCCTATTTGTTTTCTGACAATTCCCTCAATCCACCCAATAGAACTAGCAGATAGTGTCCATTTTTAGTCAATTAAGACAGATGAGCTCAAAGTGAAACCACATCATCACATGACTGTAACCACTGCGGCTCTCATATTATACAAACCTCAACTGTTCTATTTCTGCCTTTGTCCTCAAGTGAGTTTGCACAGAAGAAAATGAAGGAGGGAAACGAGGAAGCTAGTGCTCTCCCGAGGAGAGCAAAAAAAAAAATCTGATGATGTGAAATCCTTATAGAACAGGAGAGACAGATTCAGCTGTGCCTCATGCTGAATCTACCCATCTCTGTCAGCCCAGCATGCCCTTTAACCGTGTAATTAGACTGTTGAGATGGTAATAGAGGGACAATTTCATTTGCTATGTCATTACATTTCTGCACGTGTAAGGATCTTTGGTCAATTCATTTAATAATTATGAACAGCTTCTTATTACTCTCTGGTGTGACCAGTGGTGCTGACTGACTTCCAAAACAAAAGCAGGGGGAAGCTTCTAGTGAAGCCATTTTGTTAAGTCTTTACTGAGGGGAACTGCAGGCCAAAAGCGAGTCTGTAACTGAGTGCAATAATAAAAAATAAAAAAGCCAATAACAAACCATCTAATTGTAATTCCAAACAGCTACTTTGTTATCATCTATTTGTTCTGGTCAAAAGAATGGACAGCACTGTGAAATAGCCTCTTGTTCTGTTTACCAGCAATGTGCACTGCATTACACATTCAGGAGGCATGCATCCATTTTTCTGAAACAGATACAATCATTGGTGCTGTTAATGAAAAAAGAACTGCCTCAGAGAGCTCTCCCCACTTGTAATATTTCTCATGTACATCATTTCTAATTGTCTCCAATAATGAGATCCCCACTAGAAGACCTGTCAGCATGCATTTTTTAAGGCAAATGATTTTTTTCTTGTGGGTTGTGAAGTAATTACAGCTGGCATCCAATAGTCAGCAAATTCACTTTTTATTGTTCATTACCGTCTGATGCAGTGCAAGTTCATTCTAATGGTCGCCACAATAAATCCTGACCCTATCTACGTCTATCTGTATTTCTAAGATCATTACAATATATAGGCAACTGGCCGTGAAGGAAGATCCATTTGTACGACTCTATTCTAGATTAGCATGAAGTGTAGGTTGCCTAATGTTATTATTCCCCAGTCAAACAACAGCAACAGCCAAATTGCTTCAAGTGAAGCATCTGGTTCGTTAAATGTGCCAGTGACCAGACAAAGAAGAGCCTACACATGTCTATTCCTGCTTCTCCAACCGCACCCACACACTTCACAGTCCACTGATAAAAATAGATGGATAAATAATAAATTTAAAAAATCCCATAATCTTCATTCCTTTATGCTTTTTCAGAAACTACGATTCCTTTTCATTATCTCTTGCTCATTAAAATGTCTTCCCTATATGAGCTGAGGAGGAAGAAAGTGGAGTAGCGAGCGCACAGACAGCCTTACTGGGGTAGAGTTAGTGAAAAAGGAACCAAAAATGATGTCTGAGGGAAGAAAAACACAATTTGGCAAGTTGGGCAAGTTCCCAAATTGGAGAACATTGCAAATGTAAAGTTCAGATACTGCGAGTGATAGCTGTGAGCGGTGTCCTCAGAAATAAAATGTCTGGGGTTTCCACCTCACTCTGTATAAAATAGCTAATGTTAGTCTTTCTAAAATGTCTGTAATTTCCATACACACACACACACACACACATGCACGCACGCACACACACACACACACACACACACACACACACACACACACACACACACACACACACACACACACACACACACACACACAGACCGACTCTCGAGCTCTGCTGAGCTGTTACACCTGTGCATATGCTGTTACCTTTGAGCTCAGTAAATATCCTCAGGTGCATATAGTAACATCCTGGTCCGCTCCAGACAGCCTTCTCCACTCTCTCCTCCTCTTACTGACCCACTGTCTCCCTCAGTCTGACTGGCAGTAGTTAAGAACGAACATGACCCTTACACTGACTTCTGCCAACCAAGCGGATGTCTTTTTAAACGGTGAGTCAGAAATGAAACATCAACATTAATTCCCTGCTAAATGATCCTACTGAATAAAGGATGAGGGCACGTGGAGATATGTAGATTTCCACCTTCTACCTTTGTGTGCCTAATTGCTGCCATTCAAGCACATCACAAGTCGGCCCCCCCTCCAAGAACAGAGATGGCTTCTATCAGTCAATAATGTTGCCTAAGCCTGTATCAAAGGGTAGCCTTAGCTGTCAGAGATGCCTCACATTAGCTGCTCTAGCAGGACATCAAAGACTAAATAAAACTGTGATGTTATTCATACTCGCACATCTGAAGCTTGCAATGGGCATAATGCACCTTAAAAGATGCTCTTGTGGCATAAAAACAGACTTAGGCGCACAAAAGAATACACATTGGTCTTATCTTGAAACAGGCAAAACACACTCCAAAGGATGTTTCTGCTCACACGCAGCGCACACACTCCCGTACGAGCAACAGATTTTCTTACCTTGGTCTGGCAGCTGGCAAACATTGGGGGGGACAGTCATGTTCAGCACATCATTGACAGCCGTGTCAACATAGTGTCCTCTCTGGACATCATGTTCACTGTCGGTCTGGTCGCTCTCCTCATGGCCGCTGTCCTTCAGACTGTTCCCCTCCAGGTCTTTGAATGTCGATGTGCTACATGGGGGCCAACAGGGAGGAGAGGGAAATGTTGATTAGCTGTCATGTCACCTATTTTACATGCTGTCCTTCATCCCCTTGTCTATGATGGTTTGTGACGAACCGTCTGTCTTTCACTCCCCGTCCCTTTTTCTGTCCTTGCTATGAATCATTTCCCCCCCTTTATGTGGACTCTTTCCATGAATTCAAAACAGATAAACAGTGATTTTGTGTAAGTCTTAGGGAAATTGAAGTTTAAATCTATTGAGAACCTTTTTTGGGATTAAGTGAACATTTCTTAACTTCACAGATAGCACGGCAGCTATAGGGCGTCTCAGACAAGGACATTTTAGATGGATGCACTGACTTCAAGGACATCGCATTGAACAAACAGGAGGCACTCAGTCACTACAATCAAACAAATACTGCAGTAATCAGGAATTCCTGGAAGGAAGATGGATGTAGGAAACGCTGGAAGCATACAAACTGAGCATCTGTCTTGTTTGGGGCTCACAGTCAATAAAGCGGGTGGGGTGGGGGGGGGCACAATCAACAGCTGCACAGTAACAGCATGATTTCCCTTCATTTGATTTCCATCCCACTGGAACAAATTCCGCTTCACAAACAACACTAAATGGGGGTGAATATATGAACATGTGTTCTTGCAGGAGAGGGAAAAAATATATATAGATGAGTTCATGTAGTGGGAGAAAAGAGGTTAGAAAGGAGAGAAAGGAATAGAGAGAGAGAGAGGAGAAAATGAGAGTAAACTAAAAGAAATGCAGAGGAAGTGAAGGACGGTACAAGGTAGCTGCATTCTCCGGGCCAAGCCTCACATTCTCCAGCCTGGGAGAGAGGACTGCAGGTAATGCTGGCGCTCCGATGTTATCACTGTAATTGCACCTGTCCCAGACCATAGGCTCACTGGCTCCTAAGGGGATTTCTTTGTAGTGTGTTGCAGAAGCCCACACTTGAATGCTCTTTGTTTACATTAATGCAGGAATCTTTTGGGGGGGAAATTGCCATAATGGGTTTTCAAAAGACTGAGATGGCCTCAAACAAAAGAGGGGCTGGAATGTTACATAGCTGCAGGTAAAAAGGAAGAATTGTAGTCTCCAAAGTGAGCCTGGTAACAAAACCCTGGCTGGAGGGAATTATTATGTGACCTCCCCAACCCTGCATTCCCGCAAGCTTATCTAATATCCTGTTTCAGGTAGACTGAAATACAAAAGCACAATGAAAACATTTATACTTCACTTCTTCAACCCAAGAAAATAATAGATAATCGTTGACTATTACTAAAGCTATTCATGTTTTGAAAAACAGTGAAAGAAAAGCACCTGAGAAATCTCTAATCATTGAGTAGTTGTTTTAATCCTTAAATTTATGCAATTCAAGCCACACGTGTTGTTAATAAACCGAATTACGGCAGAGTAATAAGGTTACCTGTAAATATGAAAATCATTACTTGCTGATGCTGCTGCTGCTGTGTATAATCTAATAATCTAAAAGCGTGAGTTTGTGGCTCGTATCAACAAATGTCTACTAAACGCACTATGGAGTAATGCCATTTATCCCAAAATCTTATCCTCCCATTGCAATTAAACTGAATGAGAAACATGCAGGAACACATGCAAACTGCTGCAGCGGTAGCTGTGCACTCATTAGATAAAATGATTACAGATAACAATGGTAACGAGGTGCTGGTAACAATTCCTAATCAACACATACCTTTTAATGAGGTGGGCTCTGCTGTTCACGTAACTGGAGTCAATGGAATAATTCTCCGTCTGTAACAGAACGATGCAGGGGGTGGGGGGAGGGATGAGTGGGTGGGGTGGGGGTTGTGGTTGAGGGATGATGGGGGGCAACAGAGAGAGGTACTTTTAATAATGGAAGCAACCAAAATAATGTTACCAGTAATTGGCTTTCAGTTGAAATGTTATTTTCCACAAAGGCCCCGGTGAGCAGCCTCGGCTTTCAAAGGGCTGAATCCTATTCTCTTTCAAAGCACACACACAGAGAGGCTGACTGGGAGCTGAGAGCTGAGAAGAGTGCTGCAGTGAGCGCAGCCTCTCTTCTCCTCTTCACCCTCCCCGCTCTCGATCCCTTGCTCCCTCCCTCCGCTGCCGGTCAGCCCACCGTCTTTAAAATGGAGTCATTAGGGCGGACAGACTATCATGCAGACAGAGGGAGAAGAAAAGTTTCCCTTTTTTCTTCTCTGAACTCTTCACTTTTACCATGTTTGAGAAGACATTAATGTAGAAATATTAAATAAATAACTGCAAGAGAAGTAGATGAAATTAAGAGTCTACCAGGGGAATCTTAACTCCGCAATTGCAGATGAAAAGACTTTCTGAATATGCATACGATAGATCTCTGACCCACATTAGAGAACACAGTTCAAAGGCATCCTACATTCATTTTCCCCCCAACATTTATTTAGCAAGGAGAATGTCTGACGAGTAAGAGCACATGGACAGAGGAGTTAGTGTACACTGAGCAGGTAGCCCCTCCTGCGTCTGCCGAGCTTCTACTCACAAGATGTCAGAGGGCCAAAGGGTATCAAAGCTTCTCAAAGGACTTCCCCAGTCCTGCGAAAAGCCAGGATACGACCCTTTCGACAAAGTTTGATAAGATGCAGGTGTTTTCTGCAGAAAGAAAGCAGAGCCTTCACTTAAAATTCCACGGCGCAGATACCGTACGCTGATAAAAAGAGCTGTGAGTCAATGGCTGACTTCCGAGGGAAGTCTACAGTACCGATGTCAAAGTCCTGTTGAAAAAGTAACCCCTATGATAAGAAAGGTTAATGCAGGCACCAGAGCACAGTTGCTGATTATCAAGTGAGCTACGCGTTTGACACAGTCCTTGTGTTGAGGTAGCAGCGGCCCTGCACAGCTGTCATACATGGTGACCGAACAGATTTGGATTAAAACTCAGTGTGCGACTGTGCGCACACTCTCCTTATTAGATGTTAATGGGGTTGAACATTTACGCTTCTCCGTGGAAATGAAACCACAATGGCAAAAAGTCTGAGCAGTGAGGACAGGGGAGCGGTGGAAATGTCAAATTAGGATCTCTTTAGAAAAAAAAGAAATATATAAATAAATAAAAGTGATGCTGGCAGATCACAGCAGCTGATGTGTGGTGTTCATCTCTGGCAAAGAGCTCCTGTGACCTGTTTGCAGTCTATGGAAAATGTAAGAGTTTGGTAACGCTACCAAATGCATGTCCTTGATTGTTTAGATTTAAGTTATTGATGGCGTTTACTCAGAGCTTCAGAGACAACATATGTGCTGTGCAGCAATATTATACGAGCTGACGCTGTGAGTTGCCGTAAACTTTAAGGAACTTGTATGTATGTCAGAGATGCAGTTATCTTTCAATATTCTCAAAGGTGCATAGGTCTGCATTCAATCATTAGGAGATAAGCTGTTGTTTGCCACCTCACCTCTTTTACTCCTAATTATTTTTTGCAGGAAGATTGTATAATGATCAGCAACAATGCAAGGGCAGGCCTCTGACTGGGGTTCGCTGAATTATGATGCAATGTGTTTGCGCTGAAGGTTAGCATCATTCTATCTCCCTTTACCATTTACCCCTAATTAAACTTAACTCATTAATACAGAGAAGATAATTCACGAAAAAGGAATTTAATTAACATTTTATTATTAGCTCTTAATTTGGAGCACACCATGTTTGTTCTCTTGTATTACCCCTGACTCCTTTTGTTCCCATTCAGCTTGACTCCATTAAATATCAAAGGTAACGGCGGAGGCAACACATTGCAACTCAGATTTGTTATTAATTAATGATTAACACGTAATATTTAAATCATTTTAAAAAATCGTGCCACATGTATGTGGTGTTTTATCAAAGATTAATATATTTCCCCGAAAATAATAGTAGATATCTGCTTCTATTATGGATCAATAATGTGGATTAATATTGCTGTTATGTATTTACTGTACGTGTTTTGAGTTCTCCGATGCTCCACTTTGGTCTCAGGGAACACAGTTGCTGTGCATCCAGTGGGAGACTAATGAAAATGCAAGGCATGAGTAACAAGGAGAACACTTCATTTAAAAGACAAGATAGAGAATTTCTTGTGAATGTCACTCTGGCTGCAGCCTGTAATTGGTTTGGATGGCAGGTTCTGTGTAAGAACGGCCTGGAGAGGAAGGCAGTATGCCCCGGCTCTCATGCCATTCCAGTCCAGAAATGGAATTGTACTCTCCATAATGCAATCCCCTCCTAGGCTTTTTACAGTGAGCTCTCTTAAGTGTGTGTCGTAGGTACAACCGAAATAGACTCTTCATAGTATTCAAAGTTCCCTCGTATCTTCCTCTACAGCTCGTGTTCAACAAAGCAGCTGTTCGTTAATAAAGGGTTCAGTGGAGATAACCACATTTCCTCTATTTATCAAACTGTCAGTGGAAATAAACAAACATGTGAGTGCATAACCTTGGGCACTGGTGAGTCACTCAAGAGTGCCTATTCTGAGGGAGAATCGGATGCATTAGCCCTGGCTTCCTGTAAAGAAATGTAATGTCTTCCCCCACATTTCTGACCAACCTCAAATTGGAGGACATGTCAATATATCTTGCTGGGAGGTCAAGTTTCAGGCAAGAGGATGAGTACTGCCTAACTACAGGGAGGACGCCACAAATGGCTACTTAATCAGGTTGGACAATGTGTTGTTGTGATCCGAGCGGCCCCAGTTTGGCGGCAAGAGTCACTCTATCCCCATAATTATTGTTCCGTTTCATCTGGAGGACTGGAGGGAGGAATGTAGTCCCCGGTGTCGCCTTGTGACGGATAGGTAGTGTCAGGATGAGTGGGGAGGGCAGTGGAAAGAGAGAGAGGGTGAAGATGGGAGGAAATGGGTGAGACTTGACCTGCGGGAGACTTGTTGTCCAGCTGCTGCAGCCCAGTAGCTTTCCCCTTTTCACCCTTTGCTTCTTTCTCTTCAGTAAAACCTGAGGCACAGGGACGATGGGCTCGCTCCTCTGCCACTGAGAGGAAAAGCAATCTCCTCGCCTAGTTGCTGCCGTAAGATTTGATTTGCCTTCCTCCCAGCGTGACAATTGGTTCTGTAGTCTGGATGCAAGTGTATTCATTGTGTGGGGGCATGGGGAGCACCAGAGAGAAGAGGAGGGGTGGGGAGTGAAGACACCAGTTGTTACACCAGTAAACACCCGACAAGTTCAGCAGATGTCACACAGATAGGAGAGAAAAAGAGAGAAAAAAAAATGTCACACAGCTGCCCTACTGTATGCATTATTGAGGCTGAAACAGCACAGTATAACATTTAAACAGGGAAGCAAGCTAGAAAAATACGGACAGATGCAGCGACATGCACTGATAACATACTGTAGTGAAAAAGGAATGCAAGATGATGCCATCAGCAATCTGTTTCTTACTTAAGAATATCATTTATAGAGTTTTTTACATTTACATTTTAAAATGCGGACAAGAAATCAGAATGCTGTGATCTTTAGAAGCTGTCTTTGCCAGGCTGTGTCTGTGTCTGGAATAATTTACTAAAGTACAAGATTAAACCTAGCTTAAACACAGATGCATGTGATCGATCTTTTAAGCAAAAACATTTGAGATAAACTGTATCCATCAAAGTGAGTTAAACTGCTTAAAAACAGAAGGTGTGTAAGCAGGGTGGGGCGTGTTATAGAAGAATGTGTCTAAATAAAAGAAAATGTTGCATCTAAGAGAAGAGTGAGTGTTTCATGTCTGTCATGGATGCTACCCTTTAATGTCATCAATTTAGCTGACGAAAACATCAAGCCGTGTTTGTTGTGGATACGAAAAGCTCTTACTGCCACACTAAAATGCACAGTTTAAACGTACAGAACAACAGACTAGACAGAATCAATTAAAACTGTCAGATCGAATATCGCTGCTTCATTCTGTGTTTGAGCAGTCTGAGGTTGTGCCTCAGTCGTCGTTTATTTTCGCTGCAGCTCGCTTGCGGACTCCCCTCAGTCCCGGAAGGAAATATTACACATAATGTGCCTTGTTATTGATATCCCACTGCTAAAGCAAGAGAGGAGGAGAAATAGATCCAGGGGGTTTACAGTGCAAGTTGGCTGCAATTAGAAAAAAAAAAAGGCTTCATTATCCAGCTAGGTTCGGTTGTGATAAAGTTAAAAGAGTAGCGATGAAAAAAAGCAAGATAGAGGAGGAAATTAGAAGGAAAACTCCACCGGATGAAGGATGGTCAGTGTCTGAAACTGCCTTGTTACGGATGCATGTATTCCCCTCGTGTAATTTTGCAGTGAGGATGCAGAGGAGTGAGTTTGTGTGTGCATCTGCGGGTGACTTTCTCATCCTATACACTGTGACTATGAAAAGAAATGCTTCACTTTGAGCCTCTTGCACATTCACATTCTTGCACACACAGACTCTCTCTTTCTGCTTCCCGACAAAAGCACGGCTCCAACAATCCCTGACTCGCGGGGCTGAGCTGGCGCCCGACCACTTTGCCTCTGGCTCGGCACCCAGCAGCACCTCGAAGCAGCTCACATTCAGTCTGTGTGACACCCATGACGGAGACACAGACCACCAAGGCACCTGCTCAGAGTGGGTTTATATTTTGTCTATTATTTATGTGAGTAGGAAGAAACGCTTTTTGGCCCCCAGTAACCCTGCAACCCTCGGCCCTTTAGCCTGACGACCATCATCAGCACCTTCTTCCCGATTATAGACTTTCCCATAGATCCTCTGCCATCTGCTAGATTATAGATTCCCCCCTTCCTTTATAGAGGGCAGGGCCCCTAAGGGAGGATCAGCTGTAAAAAGGGTGAAAGAGTGCCTGAGGCACAGCCATGGTTGTGGATGAGATTACATTTTTCTATTTCTGCCTGCTAAAGGGAGTCTGCCGTGATGAATACAGAGAGTTGTTACCATTTAATATCAACTGGCTCCCCTGCAAACTCAAATTATACACAATCAATTGTGACAGAAGGGTACATGTGTGACAAATAACCTGCCACATTCTCTGCATCATTTCACTTCATCACCCATCAATTCACCCCAAACCCAGGAGCCCATTTGGGAATCAATCATGTTATGAAAGTGAGTGATTCTGTGGTGAAAAGGTTTTTAAAAGCTCCCTTGCTCTGCTGTAGCTTGTACAATTCTGCAGTCTTTGTGACTGGACAAAAATAAATACACCGGGTGTATTGAGGGCTATTGTGAGGTCAATTGTGTCCTTGACCACATCTGTTAAGTGTTGAGCATTGTTTTTGAACAAACTAAATAACAGCTTCTCTGAAACACAATGAAAGAGATTGGTAAACACAACACCACTTCCTGCTTGCACTTCCTCCTCATTTTTCTTGCCTTTCCGTGTAAAATCGAACAAATGCTCATTCTGCCCAAAACAATCACCCCGTGTCAAAAAGTGAGGAAAGGGGCCAAAGTACTAAAGCTATTGCTTGTTCCACCTGTGTATCAGCCCCGCAAAGGAAACTGCAGAAGATAATGCGGCTGTCTTTTATTCTAAAAACAGAGACACTAGTCCGACCAGTCTCCATGTCACTCAGGCCTACAGGCTCCACAGAAGTCCAGTTAGTAGAGATGTGATTAATTATACATACATTGATAGAAACAACATTCATTATTCATGAGCTTCTCAACGTCAAAGCTATTTCCCTCCCTTTCAGCATGATGAAAAGATTTTAAATAATAGGCCCCCTCTGCAGGCGTCTGCATTCCAGCGGAGTCGGCTGACGCTAAAGAGGCTTAAGTCAGAGCTGTTGTCTTACCAGAGAATCACTGCTCAGGACCAACATGTTTCAAACTGTTGGTGGCTGTGTGGGTTCCGGTGTCTGTGTTTTTTGTTTAGTCTTTGTCTTAAGAGACAAGGCTGGTGCTTTTAAGCCTTTCAGATGGGAGTTATATGTCCACTTAGAGTGAATAGGGGTCTACAGCGTCAGCAGCAACTTAAGTCCGGGTAGAGTTTCATTCAACACCTGTTCAGCGTTCAGGTCCGCGTGTGTTTCCAGACTTATTCTATCTCCAAGTCAGAAAGAAGACCTGAGTCTCTCTATGAGTTTATGATTCATGGTTTTACATAGTAAAAATGGAGGAGGGAGGAAAAATTTTGGCTGTTTCCTAAAAGAAATCCGCTTATTTTTCTTAAAGCCTGTGGAGCCTAATCAAACTCAAAAAGCAGGCACTTCCCCTTTAGGCAAGTCTTGAGGGATTTTCTTTAATTTGGTTGTCAGACTGAAAAGTTTTCACACTCTTTTATCCCATTATCCATTAATGTGTGTATGGCGTCACGTGACAGAGGTAATTGGGGATTTTTTTTTTAACAGACTCTGGAAATGTTGAGTGTAACATCTAATCCAGGTAGACTTTGTGTTTTCCGGACGCTCTGGGAATAAGCACTACAAACATATATTCAAACAGTCCTTTAATTTTTAGGAGAGAATTACTAGATAGCATTTTATCCTCTCAGTTGTGCCCTATATAAGCCAGTGTTGAGAGTGTGTGTGTGTGTGTCTGTGTGTGTGTGTGTCTGTGTGTGTGTGTGTGTGTGTGTGTGTGTGTGTGTGTGTGTGTGTGTGAGTGTGTGTGTGTGTGTGTGTGTGTGTGTGTGTGTGTGTGTGAGTGTGTGTGTGTGTGTGTGTGTGTGTGTGTGTGTGTGTGTGTGTGTGTGTGGGCGGGGGGTGGGGGGGTGTAATGCATGCTAAATTAGCACACTAGGAATTCCCAAAGGTTTCTCCCACCTCCCCTGGGCAGGGTCATAAAAATAAACATTCAGAGCCACTGCAGATTATGCAAACACATTCACATTAAATGCTTACATGAGAGCAGTGACTGAATAAACAGCATAACTTTGACTCACTTTTGAAATCAGTAAAAACTTTAAATACATTTTTGATGAACTCAATACACACGAGGAGGACAGAAATGAGGAATCTGCTGAATCTGTGAGCAGAGCTGATGGACTTACACTCTACAACATGGTGGAGCCCGACGCTTGCTACGTTTCCTCTCAGCAGCTTAAAGGTGGCTGCCAGTCACATCGGTGCTGCTGTAGTCTCCCTGTCTCCCTCCCTCTCTCTTTTTCTCTCGCTCACTGTGACAAGGCATCTTTCCAGACATTTTAGTTGGATGGAGATTTGCAGCAGCTCATTACAGACTGGGAGGCTCTGTGAGCGGATGCAGTCACTCGGAGATGGATTGAGTGGGTCTGTTTATTGACATGCCTTAATCTGACACTGGGTAAAGGGAATGAGTCACCGCCTCCAGATACACTACCACATCACAGCCACTCCAGGAAAGAGGGAAGTAGCACCCAGGATACAAGTGGAACTTCATCAGCGCTCATTAATCCAACTACCCCAGGCCACTCGCTCAAACAAACCATGTTTACACTGTGTGTTGGCTGGATGGAGGGGTGATGGAGCTTTTCAAAGGGCATGTGTGCAGGTGCTCGAAACCGCAACGCACACAAACACAAATGCGCATATTGTCCCCCAACACACACACACACACACACACACACACACACACTCCACACTCCAGCTCATCAAAAAGAAACCTGCCCTCCTAACCCACAACCCCCTAAACACAATATCGGTGTACACCAGCTGCTAAAACTCAGTCGGTGCACTTTGTCTCGCAAATCAGAGCTGGTGCACAAATCAGGGGTGGACAATCGGGCTCGATGCCAAAGTACGTATCACAGAAAGGCGCTTTTTATTAAACAGATGGGCACACAAGATCTTTTCGCTCGCGTCACAACAAGGCTACTCCTATCAGTGATCCAGCTATGGAAGCCTAGTTAGCTTTTTGATCCAGTTTGCTGGTGCTCCAATGAGAAGCACATCTGGTGCTAATATTTGCGATGGTCTTTCTCGGCAGCTGTCAGTAGCGGGATTGGCAGCAGAGTATTAGCTGCGTGCACATCACCACCGCATCTTTAAATCCAGCTTGTTAACAGGACTGTGACAGGCTGCCATCAGGGGACAGGCAGAACAAAACAACATCTAACACTAAGTGGTCCGCCGCTACCGTTTGTTTTCCATTACACTGTTTAGTACTTTGTCTGAGAGATGTGGACATGTGAATTCTCTTTATTTTACATTTAACTGTAAATAAAAAAAAATAAAAAAAAATCTCAAAACCCCAGCAAAAACAAGAAATATGTGTGAGATGTGTTAGCCAGTTACAAACAAAAATAAATCTTTCTTCAAGAAATGCTCACATGCAGACACACAGGCGCAAAAGCAAAACAAGCAAAAGGGAATCAACACTGTGCGAGTCAGAAAAGGAATAACACAACAGAAATTTACAGCGAAAAAAACCAACGTGTTCGTACACAAACACACACACACACACACACACACACACACACACACACACACACACACACATACAGTAGCAGTGGGACAGAAAGTCGGAGCGGGGCCTGCTGTCGTCTCCGTCAGGGACTGGGAACAGAGCAGCTTGAGAGCAGGGCCAGTGGAGAGGGGACCAGATGCAGCGGGCTTGACCCACTCATTCGTGAGGGAGGGGGTTGTTTCAGCAGCTGAAACACATAGGGATTAGCCGCACTGACTTCATTTAATTTAATTTGTATTAGGGCCATCTTTGGGGGCAAACATCGTTTTTCACTGCGGGGGAAAATACAGGGTCATGGAAAACAGCAACAGACGGTGGGTCTCTCTGCCTCCTACCCCTGCAGTGGATTCACAGGGGAAGGCATAGGCACTGTAATTCCCAGACCTCACACATGTACACACATCTCCTTCCTCCCCCCCCCCCAATTATGTCTATATTACGAAGTAAAATCCATCCAATTGAAATGCATCTTCAACCCTGCGTCCACCTTCTCACAGCTTGATCTCTTGAAATGAGGACCTTGAATCCTTTTGTTCTGCCACCATAAACAACATGTAGTAATTTTCCTGCTTATCAAAGCTCTACTCTGTGCACTTGTGTGTCTCTGCTTGTGTGTGTGTGTGTGCGTGTTGCAAACACACACACTAAGCTGTTATCTACCAAGAACATATCTTAGGGGTGGATGTTTATCTGTGCTGATGCAGATTGGAGTTCTATTTGTCTCAGTGCAGTGGTACATAATATTATTTGTTATTTTCCTCATTGTTTATTTCTCCTAGACTGATATAGTGGAGAAATCCGTTTAGTTACCGCCAGGCATCTAATGTGCTTTTACTTGTAATCTTGGAATTTAATAAATGAAAAGTAGGAGGAAAGAATCTGTACGCAATCAAATAATTCAAGTCCCCATTGTATTCTGTGGAACATGACTTCCACTGTTAAGCAGCGGAGGAAAACAACTGCAGTGAGTGAGCGAGTGCCCAACATGCCTCCTCACAATAGCTCTGTGGAAAAATATGGCAGCGATCGGCCATCAAGTCTGCTGTAGCCAAAGCCTGCAGTCATGTGAAAGCTCCCTTTCTGTCTTGTGCAGGTGACACGGTTTGAGAGAAAGCTAATGTTCCATGCACTGGGAAAAGTAGTCTTATTACAAAAACATCAGAAAAATAAAGAAAAGAAATATGTGAGCTGCAAAGGCATTGCTTTGTCTCTGGTAGACAGAAAGGACTGTACTGCTGGAGCCTGTTCAAGACTATCAGACACTCACTAGCAATCATTTTTTTCCCTCTCTCCCCCAGCCCCTATCAAAAGATGTTACTGTGTAAAATGTCAAAGAAAAAAAAAAGCAAGAGAAGTAATCTCCTTCTCCTTTTTGATCGCAAGTGGAATAATTGGAACCCTCTTAGGCTCATTACATGAGTTGCCCGCCAGCCAAAAGACGGCTCCAACTGCCCCTCTTCATTCATGTTGGAGCTTTGAAAAATATCACTTCCTCTAGTAACAACTCTTTATGAGATGCAATGACTAGAGGTCCTGGTACCTACACTAACGGGTAATCCCACAATGCCTTTGAAAATATATCTTTCAGCTACCACTGTCAAACATCGATTCAGAGGAAACAGCAACAATCTGGCTCTGTAATAATGTCATTATGCATATTGCACGGCACTTCTCACCCTGGCGCTTTTTTGGCAATGCAGTTCTTCTCAATTACATAAGGTATTGCATATGTGCAGCGAGTTAATTTGGACCCCTAATACTAATAACCTCGTCTTCATTGTTATTACAACTATGCTTGTAATTATTGTGGCTCTAATTACTATTACTGTATTACCCAAATTAACCTTATTCCGGGTTTAGATCACACGCACTGACGATAGCCAAGACATGCCTATGAAGAATGGCACCAATGTCCCTTCAGATAAATCCGCTATAATTAGCTGTGTGCCTTACAGGGCCTGTGTGATGGTAATAATTAGAGCTACTGTAGCAAAGGTCATGCAAAACAATTTAGAGAGGATGCTGGCTGCATGGGTAATAGGAAAAGAGGGGGAGCAACAAGAGGAGGTAAGAGCTCGCATGCATGTGGAGACTCTTCTCCTTTTCCATCTTTCAGATATGGAAGACATATGCTTGCTACTTTACCTCTGCAAAAAAAATTTAAACCAATGCTCTCAAAATAATAGAAATTGAAAACCCATTTTAATGGCAAGTAGACTCCCAGCTAACGTAGTTAAAATGGATCCATGATTAGATTTGAGGAAAGTGCTACAGGGTGTATATGTGAACTGGAATCAGCTTAAATCGATTGGCTGCCTTTGAGGTGTGATAGCTGCCCCGTCACCCTGTTGTTTCATCTGTTTATTAGCTTGAGCTTAATGCGTTTAAGCAGCCTTTGTTATCATTATTAATTGTTAGAGAAAGAGAGAGACGGAGAGATGTATTGCTTCACTCAGGCGCACAGGTTAATGAGCTGAGTCAAAAATGTTGACACTGAGGTAAACAAGTACTCACACAAAGGTACTTCTATTTCTGCACTCTCCCCCAACCCTCCCCTGCCTCCCCCCTCCCCATGTGGCTTGGCTCACTCTGTAACTCCCAGACTGCTCCCGAGATGAGAGCTCAGGGTTCACAGGCTGGATCCACCAGGGAATTCACTCAGCTCCCTCACCTCACCACCATCACACCCAGATGAGATAAATAACAGACTCACACTCAAATATAGCATTTCAAACAACACATATGTATGCTAGATTGGTCTCTATTCCCTGTTGCAACACTCATGCCCCGCACACCCCCCCCTACAAACTTCCAACAACACTTCATTAGCAGTGAGTGATACAAACAGCCATAAACCTTTTCTATAGCTCCTGTCTTTGTGTGTCTATCAGCTGAACCGTGCAACAGCTGCTCAACAGAAAAGTGTTTTGCATGTTTTAGCTTATTTATTACAAATGAACTTTACATTACTGTCAAAACATAACAGTTTTTGCATGTATTTTCCTGGCCTTTGTGCAGCATTCATTTGCATTCATTTCAGTGCAGCATTAAAGAAATAGCTTGACATATTTTGGAGAAAAATACACTTTCTTGCACTTTGATGAGAAGTTTGATATCACTCATATTCAAGCCACAACACAGTTAGCTTAGCTTTGCATAAATACTTGGAACATGCTAGCTTCTGTCCAGGGTGAAGAAGAAAAAAATCACTAAAAGTAACGGCACCTCTAAAGCTCACTAATAAACTAACATTTGCATTTGTTTAAAATCTCAAAACCTGAAGAGTTGTGGTTTTACTGTGGATTAAGTTGTGTGGACAGGAGTCTCCACTGAGTGCCTGGTAACAACAACTAAATGACTTATTTATTTAAAACAATTAATGCTGGGATGATGCTAAGGTGCTTTAATGGTGTTATTTCTTATTTCTGTGATTATTAGCGGAGAATATGTTAGCACCATTGGCACTAGAATCTGAGACGGTTCATTTGATGTCAACAATTCTTATTTTAAAATTGATAAACATCGAAATAATGTTAAATATAGGCAAACTGCAAGTTTCTGAAAGTGTATCTTTGACAAATAACTTCTGATATTCCAACGGTCTTAGATCGATATTTTCTCTGCAACAAAGGCTGGAGGTATTGTGTCAAACAGTTCATAAATGTCTGTGTGAAAATGATTAAAGGCAACAAGCATAAAGTGCTGCAGGACATCTGATTTAGCTGCTCCATTCTGTTAGACTCAACTTACTGATGAAAATCACTGGAGTGGGAGCGGAGGCATGCGCTCAGATCCATATGCCTTTGTAACTGTGGGGGTTTAAAAACCATAAATTGTGATTATCATTGATCTCAGTCGTCACATGCCTAATCTCTGACTCATATCCGCGCCGGCCACGTTGAGTGACGATGAACCGTCCTCCCCCACATCTGAAGTCCCAAACAAGTGTTGAGGGAAGCAGTGATAAGCAGGTCCTTATCCTTTTAAAGACACTCCCGTAATCCAACAGTGATGGGGGGGGGGGGAGGGAGGGGGCTTCAGCTTTAAGGGATTTAGTCTGGATTATAGCTAGTCCTCCAAATTAAACCAAAAGTCAGCTTTCTGAAGTTGCTCATGCAAGCTGCCGACTGGCTTGTTACCAGCATTACTAACAAGGCAAACGATGGAGGTCTATAATTAGAAAATGCTCTCATTCAGCCATCAGGCGAACACACATACGTTATTCAGAAGCAAAACTCGACCCGTCCTCACCCAAACTGAATATTTGGCCTCTCTTTCCCCTTTCACTGCCCTGGTGACCTCCTGTGACTGCACTCAAAATGTCTTCCGTGCCGTGTACCTGACTCTCATTGCCAACCAGCTTAGCTACAGACAAGCTTCTCAGCCCGGGCAAGGCTGCTCTGTCCCCAATGATGCTGCTTCCCATAGCAAAACAAGGCCAAATCTGGGGCTTAGAGGCTAAAATAATCATTACTGGGTAGCGAACAAATGAAAAGTCAGAACACCAACTCCCTAGTCTGTCCTCCCCCACCACACTTGGTATTTTGACTGCTGTCCTATCGCACACAAACAAAAAGGGGGCAGCCACATTAACATTTAGGATGGAAAAATCTTTGGCCTCGCACTGAAAAGAAAACAAAAAGACTGGATTCTCTTTTTGTTCTAGAATTTAAAATGTAATGAAGGGAAACATATTTAGTTCACTTTCTTGCTGATGTGTGAAAATATCTGCGAGTTAAATATGGATGGAGCCGAGATAAAAGTTAGCTTAGCTTAACATAAAGACTGAAAGTAAAGAGGAAGCAGCTAGCCTGGCTCTGTCCAAAGGAAAGCAATCTGCATACCAGCATCGACAAAGCTCCCTAATTAATACATTTAATTTTGTTTGTTTATTTTGCGGAAAAATCTTAAATGTCATATTTGCTTATGATTCATATCGATTAATATTCCTTTAATGCGTCTCAGAAAAGGCTCTGAAGAAGTTGTGTGTGTTCATGATTCCATATGTGCATGCATGTATCCTATATGTGGACACATTAACCTCCTGCCGTGCTCCCCGACTCAACCTCTCTTATTAAAGCACAAAGATTGTGAGCAGTGCCTTTAAAAAATATTCACATTCTGCCTTTCCTTCTCACTGGCTCCCCATAAGACTGAACTGGGAACAGCTCTCAAAAAGAGAACAGGTACAGGAGAGTAATCTTCAACTAAGGAGGTTACTGGGGAAAGTACTGCACTTGGAGCAGTCTGGCACAGGCCAAGTGCTTTTCATTCATTAACTTGGCTGTCTATGCTGTGGTATGTCAAACTGTGGACGTGAGGGGAAAGTCAAAGCTGACGTCCAATTGTGCTCCACAGCCAGACATTGACTGAACCCTGAATATTGTTTTCTGAAGCCATAAGAGAGCACAAAGAGGCGGGTGAAGTCGTTATCAATTCCTTTGCAAGGCAATCATAACTATTATCATTAGTAGTGTTTTCATCCTTCGAGCTCAACCCAGAGTGGATATCTAATCTATTCCCTAGCACACATTTGTGTCTTTCCAACTTGACCTGGTATCACTTGAGCAAAGAAATGGTTTCCCGCCTCCCAAGAAACTAGATATGGGCGTAAATAATAGGCCAGGGTCCTTATTGAAAAGCCCTAATCCCAGGAAAACAAACCCGAGCGAAACAGGCTCACCTGAATTGCTTTCAGGAAAACTAGATAATCAAAATGCAAAACAGCCTTTGTTAGAAAAATAAGCCGACTTCTAACAACAAATCCCCTACACCTAACATCAGCAAATTCTCCTCCTGAACTTTTATTTGTATGCTGTGTTTGGGTTTTTAATGTAATCACACTGCACACGGCGCTCCATCAATGAGCTATTCTGATTTATGTCAGCCTGAATCAGACTGACTGCTTAGAGCTTTACAGACATCATGAATGAGAAAAAGAGCCACACATTGAACACATTAGGGGTCCCACCATCTCCTGAAGACAGGGGGACAATGGGTAGGCAAGCGGAGATAAAGGAGGGGGATAACAGGGGTGAAGGAATGGTTGACGCTGATCGGGCAGAGAGAAGGGGGAGAATGGGGGAAAAGAAAAGAAGAGGCCCAAGACATTGGCCACACAGGGCAGAGGGATCGCGAGGGCTCCGAGAGGCCTATACTCGGTCATAGCCCATTAGGCTGGCTGGGTGAAAATGCTACAGCTCATTACATGCTCTGCCTCTGTTCTGTGGATGAACAATGCACAATTACGCTACCCTGCTGCTCCTCTAGCCATACTGCTGCATGGCTCTGAGGCGGCCGATATTGCTGCTATAGCGGCTCGCCTGCCAACAGCCTCTGTGCTCATCAAACATCCCATACATGTGCTCCCTAATGCGCATCCAGGTTTATGTCTAGAGACAAAAGTGCTGTATGAATTTACTGAAATGAAAGGAGGGGAGAAACAGGAAAGACTGCTCAACCACTGGAGCAACAAAACAAAGGTATAATGCAGCATTTTGTGTGTGTAATACAATGATGTTTGCTCCCTTTTGTCTGCTCTGCCTTCTTGAAATCCTTTTTTTTTTTAAAAGGTAGACATGCCACAAAAGGATTCTTCTGTTTCCAGCTGAATTAACTTTCACTAGATGTTGCAATTACTCTAAAGCCAGTCGCTAACACACAGATTAAAACATAAGAAAAAGGAAGAGTGTAAATTGTAGGCAGGAGACACTGCAATCATCGTGACAATATCTGCAATGCAGTGAAGCTCGAGATGTATATATCCACCAGCAAATTGGTACACTTCAAGTCTTCCTCCTCTCCATTCTACAATTATGCATGCAGAAGTTGACATTTAATCTGATGGGTGAAATGCTAACTAACAGCCTACTGCTTCCTCTTTGTTTTACACAAAAACAGGACACTTGGAAAGGTCATTCTTCCCTGGTGTCATAGCTGGCTGCTTGGAAAAGTTTTCTCCCCCCCCCTGCCATTTCCCTGTCATTCAAAAAGCATAACATCAGCACTCATGAGAAAGCTCTGGGAACTCTCTTAACAATGTGGCAACAAGTCTGGTAACCTGGGGTTCAACTAACAGGACAGTAAAGCCTGATACCCATGAATTTTAATTCATATCTTTTCTCCGTGCACATTTGAAAGAAATTACTTTTTGGTCCACTTAAATCATAGCGGTCATTGCTAGAGAATTGTAATTACTTTTTTCTCACTTTTTTTTTTACTTGGTGAAAAACATAATGTTTTTGTTGTTGTTCCACAACAGATCAGAAAAGAAAAGAAAAAATAATTTCATCAAAAAGTAGGTTGATTGTTATTCTTATCCTTATCTGTGAGGAAAGACTAAATATATTGAAGGAGTGTCGATGTTTCCTCACACTGCGTGCCAACACACATTGTGCAAATGATTTGTGTTTGAATATTTCTGAGCTAGAGGGACGAAGGCGGGCACATTTGTCTTGACATACACTGGATACGAAAGGGCAAATACATTTCACTCCTGGCCATAACAAGTCTTACGGTTTGTGTTTTTAAACATGACCTTTTTTTTTTTTTAATCCTATATTAATGTAACTTCACACATTTTCCACCACAGGCAGCAAAATCTGAATTAATGAGAGATGAGGTTTTTATTTTTTTATTCTGGGAGCCTTTCCTCGTCATTGCTCTTCCCGAGACTTGTTTTGCTCTATTAGTTTTCTCCACCTTAGTGTTTCGATACATTAAAAACGGCGGGGGTTTGACACGCAAAACTTTGAAGGAAATGTGAGAAAGGCTGCATGTATGATCGCTTCAAAAATAAATCCCTTTTCTTGATGGCAAATTGCCCAACATTAGCTTCCTCTGTGATGGGACTTGGATTTCCATGACAGAAAACAGAATGCTGCATATTTGAGTTTGAGAGTTTAATTTCAGAATTTAAAAAAACAACGCTGCGGGAAACTCATTTAAATGGGTAATTACGTCCACGCAGCATTGCTCGCAGGGCTTAACAAGGTGCATAATGATGTCCTCTTCTCCAGCGATAAACATCATCACAATGTCCATTTCCTTCACTCTGTTTAGCGTGTGAACCCATCAACCTATAAGCCCAATGCCATTATAACCCTCTTTGCATATACGTACGTCTCCAGTAAAAATCTTTTAACATAAATTGTTGGACGACTAATGCCATTATGTGCTTATCTCTGGCTCCACAAAAAAAAGAATCCTATTCCTTTGATGTTGAATAGGTTTACACGAAAGTTAATTCTTTCCACATGATAGAGAAGTCATTTAAAATATATTTTCTTTTGCAGTCATAATTATCCCCAAAGATGGATGGATTATCAAGTTGATTAGTGCCATATGATTTTACTTTTTCATTTTGATGTAGCTGTGCGCTTGTGTGTCTCTGGTGTATAACAGCTTGAAAACGTCTGCTGTAGCAGACATAGTCCGCTGATGTTATCAAGATGTTCAACCATTTGATGGTTTTATCCTGGACTGTCAAGTTTGGAAGAAAAGAGAGTTGGTTTCAAAATGTATACTGAAACCACAATCCTAATAACACCTTCTGCATTTGCAGGTATATTGAGATAATCATAATAGTTGTTATTTCAGGGGGAAAACATCTTGTTCCAATAATAAAAATGGGACATTATTGCTTTCTGTAAAGTTGATATGGTTCGTGCAATAAAGTCACCTCACCCTAACGCCACATTTTACAGGGAAAAATAACATGTTTCAGGCAGTAGCAATACAGGTTGAAGAAAAATCATTGGCGTTCTATAAATAGACTTCTCTCCCTTCTTCTCTTCCTTTCTGTCTTTCCTCATTTTTCTATACCCTGCCGTTTCTCCACAGCATATTACTCCCTCTGCATGCTCCTCACCAGTCACATGTGGTTAGGGACACATACGGTGACATGTGTACATCAGGCGTCGTCACTCATGTGTTTTGACTCTTAAGCTATTTGGCTGGATGCTCTGATCCCGATGAAAGGGTGGCAACCCGGCGGGCCCGGCTGCTTCTGACTGGCCGCCTGAGGTTGTTATGCCATTTCATTGTACCTCCGCAACATCGGGAATGGCATGCAGTGATGGGGTGTTGCCGGTTGTGGTCAAGGCTATAAAAACCCAACCAAGTGTAAACTGGCACTGGTTGTGCATGAAGTGAAAACTATCTTGTTGAGTGATGTCACAAAATCACACTACAGCTTCACCAGCGCGTTGTGTGTTAAGCACGATGGGCGGAGCCAGCTGAGGAATGCAATAAAGAGGGCACTGAGTACATCACTGTCACACTGTTAATTTATTTCTGACAGACAAGGCTTTATTTCACCTTATAAACACTGACAATTGAAAAGCAGAGCATTTCTGAAGTCTGCCTTACAAATAACCTCTCTAAATAATTAAGAGGTTCATCTGCCACTCAATCAGCGCGCATCCCAAGCTTTTGGAGATGAAACGATTCTTTCTCAAATCCTTTGAAAGGAGGAGACTTTAAAGAATGCAACACACACCTCCCACTCTTCCAACATATAAATTATTTAAATAAAAAAAACACTGTTTTTTGAGATCAAGCAGTTATGTATCCCTTCCCTTACTGCAAAATATATGTACATCTGTTGTTGTTTCAAACTGGGTTTAGGAGGTTTTAGAACAAGACATCCAGCTGTTATTCCTTATAAAGCTTTTCAACAAGACATTAGTCGTGTTTTCATTCAGTTGTCAAGCGAATTTACAGCAAACCTTTGAAATGCTAAACAGAGGTCTTTAGGAATTTGTTTACATTGAGCAAGTTTTAATTGTTCATTCAAGTCAGGTTAAATTGGCCAGGCGAAGACAATATGTGTTAGTATATATATATATATATATATATATATATATATATAGAATAAAGACAATATATCCAGAAAGACACCAACAGCTGATCAATCATGTGAAGTAAATGTTTGCTACGTCAGAACATATTCGGAAAAAGTGTTTCCATATACCATTTAGTGCATCAACTCTTTCTGGGCAAAAAGATTGGTTTGAGCTTCTATTATACACGTAGGTGTAAAGGCCACGAGGGTTCGTTCATTTATGCAGATCTAATGTTTTTCAATTAGTTTTGTTGAAAATGTCAGACTCATTCACTTCTATTCACTTCCAAACGGCATTGAAACTGTGAATACAAAGCTGACACTAGAACAAAATATAAGAAGGCAATGAACTTTTACATTTTGAAAGAAGCTCAATTCAGAGTCTCCTGTTGCAGTAAACACGCATTCAGCAGCAATGTGAGAGCTGACGAGTTTTACTCTCACTTTGTGCTTCTCTGCTTTCCATGTCGTCATGTCGCAATTACACTTTCCACCAATTGCTGATGTTTCTACTTTCTGTCAATCACAGCGTGTTCAAGTCAACAAAGAAAAGCTAATTTATTCTGTCTGTAGAGATACGTTTTAGAGAAGGAATTTCCACTCTAAGTCGGCACCGTCTTCTTAAAACTAAAAATGTTGATACATTTCTTACATTTACATTGAAACGCTGCTAAAATGAGGGAAAAACATAAATTATTTCACATAATGTAAAACTGGGTTAGGGTTAGGGTTCACTTCACTGATGAAAAAACCGTTAGCAACCGCAGTAAATATGTAAGAGCTCCCACGTAAAATCTAACACTACAATGACAGAAACTGTTAAGGGAATCTTATTAGCAACATTTATAGCTAAACATTTCTTCAGCACCAGGGAATGAAGACAATATGAAAACAACATTAAAAGAGTACTTTAAACCATCAGAATCACAACAATGTTTGATTATCGAATATGTTGGATTATGCCTTTTGCTTCTCCTTCTCTGAGAGTCATAATGATGTAAATGATAATATCACAGCCCATATTTCAAATAAATGTGACACTCCATAAGAAATGTTGTGTGCGCGTATGCATTCGTGCGTAGGTGTGTGAGGGGAGACTGGCAGTTTCAACAGATGTGTAGTATGCACTGACAGCATGACATCTACTTTGCATGCTCAATATGACACGTTTGAATGCTCCCATGCATATTGTCCTGATGTGATGTGATAGCGAGGGATGTGCAGCCACGCTGGAACCACTCCCTGTTGTCTCTCCTACATCAAAATCAAAACGTGGGAGAAACGGCGAGTCTGTTGCACTGAGATGTCCCTGTCAGATGTTTCTTTTTTCAATTTTCATTTTCTCATTTAGGTTCCTTTGATTGACTGTGAGAACTGAACAAACAAACACAAAATGTACATCATTTATTTCGTCAGAAGACACCGTGGCGCACACTACAATACAGTATCAATGAGACTTATGCAGCTGCAGCATCTTCAAGGAAGCAGTGCAGAGAGCATCTGGAGGATGATCGCATCGATTATCAATTAACGAAACTCTACCAAACATTTTACGTCATAAAGCGAAAAGTCCAACAAACGGCAGATATCTTACGTGAATGAGCCTAATCAATAAAGTAAGATATCTTATTTTCATGCTATGCTCATTATCTGCAATCACAGGTGTGAGAAGCCTTACAGATTACAAATTAAAAAACATTCTAGCCAAAGGCCATTCCTTTACTGTATAATTGTCTCCCCCACCAAGTGATTCAGTATAATTAAGCCATGGAAGACAGCTCTATTCTCCTGTGAGCGTTCATATTAGTGCTACCACAGGCAGGTCTAACAAACATCTCACAGCTGATACTTTCCAAAACAATGGACAGCAATGTTCAGGGAGGTATATGCTGGTGCACATACTCACAAGGGAGAATACAATATACACAATGCAATTGCAGGTATGAAACCTTCGGGGAGACCTGTCACTGTTATCTTGGCCAAATCTGCTGTGTTTGTGTGTGCATGTGTTTGTGTGTGTGTGTGTGTGTGTGTGTGTGTGTGTGCCAGCATGCTTTGTCTGAAGCAGAAAAAGCTTGACTTTAGCTGCTCTGATACAAGCAGGATGTTCGCTGTCCCACATAAACTAACAATGGAGGAGAAATTTGCGTTGATCAAAATCCTAATTTAAAAACAGACAGGAGCCCATATCCTCTTTACCTCCATTAGCAAACGTAATCTGACCTCGCAGTCCACATTCTGATAGCTATGATCATTTAAATCTACGTTTGGAAAATAAACAAACACAGTTATCATTTTTGCCTTGGTGTAAAAACAAAAAGCTCTTCCGCTGAGGATAAATGAATCATGGATAATTATGAGGTCGCCCTCAGGATGAAAGCAATTTTTTTGGGGACAAAGCTGCCTTAGTAATCACAACAGTGCAGCCACTCGTGTGTACTAGCCAGTCAATGTGATATGGGTTGAGGACTTGTGGAGTCAAGTGGTTTCAAGCCCAAGCTTGCTCATTTTAACAAAGCAATTATCATTTCACTGCTGTTTGTTAGTGCCATAGTCATTATACTGAAAACATTTTTTATGCAAGAGCAACATTTGTACATTTGTACTGTACTGAGCTTCTGTCTTTTGCAAATGTCACAATTGGGAGGAAAGAAAAACATAACAACTGTTGTGCCGGGGTTACTCTGTTGGTGGTACAAGGCATGCTCTCATTTCTCACTTCTCAATCACACACACACACACACACACACACACACACACACACGTTCTCTTTTCTCAGTCCAGGGAAAATATGCAAAGGCCGGGTCAAAGAGATGTTTGTCAACATCATGAGCAAGACGGACAGCAATGGAGGCTGCATGCTAAACAGGCCCGGCCACCATCAAGCCAATCAACTGCCTCTAAGCAAATGAGAAAACGTGGTCAGGGCTCAGACACCTGGCACTAAGAATCATTCACCCTCGCTCACTTCTTCCCCTTCTTATCTCTCTATCTGCCCTCACACAGCTCTATCAAGACCTCTCCAAGCTTTGCATATGGAATCTTCTAAATCAATCTTCAACCCTATTTGTCTCCCTCTCCACTTTTTCATTAGCTGAAACAAACAAAGGCTCTCCTAATCCTGCGGCAAATGTGCTTTTATTGGATGGTTAAGCCACAGAGACAGGATGCTTGCTGGGGCTTTTTACAACGTTGGTTGATTTCTTTGTGCACAATTTCTTGGCTGAGCAGAGGCTGGTGGTGACCTGCACAGCACTTCCTACCAGCAAATACAATCACAGCATACGGGTCAATGCGTGTACCTGCTGAATCCCCCACCTCTGCCTCCACTGACCGGATAACACCACAGCACAACCCCCTACAACATGTCTCATTCCTTCCACCTGTGTTACTTACACACAGACTCAGTCAGAACCAGCTCAGACAGGCCCAGTAAATCAGCATGCCTGTAAGTAGGTCTCATTGACCCCTCAGGATCCACCGCTGCCTGGATCTCTCTGGATCATCCAGTCAATACATCAATATCCATCTTGTGTTTCTTGTTTTAAGACCCACACTTCCAACCTCCCACACCCTCCCCCCCACCTTCTTCTCACTGAATGTCAAACGGAGATTGCGGTCATCAATTACAAGTGTGTGCATGTGTGTGTGTGTGTGTGTGTGTGTGTATGTGGGACTGCTGTCTACAGGAGTGAGCATGATACACATTCTTATACAAACACACATACACACACCGTACACACACAAACACACCCACACGCACATACACACACACACACACACACACACACACACACACACAGTATTCCACCCTTCACACACACACAAACATAAATGCCCCTTTCCCCCATGGGATCAAGGACAAGTGGGTCACAAAGAGAAAGGTTTTCAAAAGAATCCAATAAACCAGTTTATGCATACAAAAATCTATACACTAAAGATCAGCTGGTATGCATACACTCTGTCAGCCAGAATAGTCTTTCACGTCAGACCTTCACTGCTCTGCTGGAGCCATGCATGGTATGTCAGGGTAATTCAATGGCTGGCTGTGCAGAGCGGCCATGCGGTAACACTGCAGCCAAATGGACAAAACACAGATAAAGCATTTAAGCAATGATTATTCTTTCTGCTAGCACCTGAAATGACGTGTGGTGGAGCTGATTAGCCGGGTCAATACTTCTGGCAGGTTCTCAAACCTCCTGTTCTTTTTGCAATAGCTCAGCATCGACAAGAAAAAAGTTAAAAAGAAAACAAGTGGAGTAAGGGAGGCTAAATAATCCACTTTGTCGGGCCTCCAAATTCTGCTTGGCAAAGGACTCAGTGTCACTGGTCGGCCTCAATGCCTCGGTGAAGGATTCCACTCACATCGACTGACAGAACGCCACACGTGCCATTTCAGATGGCTCGGGCGTACCCATCAATAACAGATAGACATTTCACTGACATTATATTCTGTGGCACTATGGAATGCAAAATTTCTCTAGACCTTGAGGTGCGTTGAAAGGTGGTGCAGTGCTTCTCTACAGTTCGTTCTTAAGATTCAGCACGATCAAGGAGACCTATTAATAATAACTTATGAAAGAGGAAATCTAATAAAGCTGACTGTTTCGTCACGTTTAGTCATGAGAATCCATTTTTAAAACCAAACCTCCCCTTTTTTTTCTACCCTTCACACCCAAAGCAGCCCAGCCAAGGATTTAGGACAGAGCACAGCGGATTGTATCTCACCTCTGGCAGTGGCATGCCGTTGATGATGAGGTCTGGCTGCTGGTGGGCCTGCCCAGTGAACGGGTGCTGATAGCCATGGTTGGGAGCTGCATTGCGTGAGTTCTGGTTCTCCACGTTGAGGAAGGTGCTCTCGGAGCGCCTGCAACCCAGTGGCAGGCTCTGCTGGTGGTAGTCGAAGTAGTTGAGCGAGGAGGTGAGAGACGAGCAACTCACCACATTCATCTTGTCTGTTTCCTCGACGTCACGTGGCACCAGGCGGATGTCGTTCTTGCTCAGCTTCTTCTTCTTGCTGGACTTCTTCTGGTTGCCATATGAGTACTCCGCCACCCTGCGCAAGTAGAAGAAACTGAACAGACTCAATAAAGCAGTGTTCTGCCTTTCCCTCCCCTGTCCACACGGTCAAAAAGCGTGCCCGCCATGCCAGCTTGGGCGCTGTTCGACCATGGGTGCCAGGCAAACGCTCATTGCCTGCGTCCAGGGGTGGAACAGCACACTTAAGTGACTCCCCACTCCCGGCTTGCAATGGAGCTGTTATCCCTTGTTTGTTTGCATTTGCATGCTCAACAATGACATGTCACAAACAGGCAAACAATATTCAAACATGCCAAAACCACAGAAGCAAAGCAAAAGAACACACTACTGAGCAGCACTACCGGTATATGCAATCATATTCAAAGCACACAACCCACACCAATTCCATTTTTTCTTTCATTATCAAGTGAGCCCACTAGCTGCACGGAGTGCACGAGAACTGCAGATTCAAATTCATTTAGCTGCTCTCAGTGGCTGCTGCAAACTTGAACTGAGTATTTTGACTTTAATAAGAGCAAATGAGCAACACAGCCATGTTTTATCAAAGCATCCTCAGAGTGGGGGAAATATCCATTCTTCACACAGCCTTGCCGTTTTCCACAGGAGAACAGATGCTGTTCTCTATAGTGATGACTACAAACCTCACTAAACATATTCAATATAATGTGTGATGTTTTTCACCATCTGCATTACTTCAAACTCTGGAGGAGACCATTTTTAACCTTACGGCATGGAGCATATGGTTTATTTTCTGTTAAAGCCCACAACTAAACTTAAGTTACACATCAAATTACAATATCTGGAATGTCTCTGTCCCTGCTTCTTGAACATATTCTGCAATACTAGGCCCCACTAGCCTCTACTCCTCCATAAAATGTGTCTCTAATCCTCTGCTGCTTCTAAAATCACACTGGCTAAGACACACCAGTGTAGTTTGTCTTTTTCATTTTTCTTTTAGATTGCATCTTCAAAACAGCTCCCTCCCCCATTCTGCTCTCCTTGATTCAAAGGAAAGAAAATGGGCAGCTGGAAGAGTAGAAAATACTCTATCTCTTTTTCATTTATCATTTAAACATGTTGTCTCTCTATGTGAGAGGGGAAAACCTCAGATTCAGACAGACTGACAGAGGACAAGCAATAAGTTGGAGATAACTGCTCTTCATATGCAAGGTGCCAACTGAGAAGCAGAACACATCAGTGCTGATTAAAGCAGCCGGCAGTGAGAGTGGCTCACACTAGTAGAGTATAGCACTAAGAGCTGTTTTGAATTTTGAATTTGTAGTTGTCTAGAATTGTTTCTTCTCTGAACAAAAGGTATAGCTGACATTACAAAAAATATGATATTGCATAAAGAGGCTGTTGTGATCAAGATGTCAACACATGAGTAACTTTCTGTGTCAAATCAGGTTTTAATAAAACACATTTAGAGTATTTTTGTTGGTATTCCTATGATGAGAAGAGGTGTGGATTCTTCCTTTTAACAACGTAAAGGTAACTTTTAAGGTAAATTGTGCTTTTTCTTAAAGGTCCTAGAGAGAGAGAGAGAGAGCAATATTTATTTTTAAATCAAAGCTCTGAATATCACAACATGTTGAAAAGCACTTAATAGCAGTGACAATTTACACTTAACAGTACATGAAAATTTAAAAACAAAACAATTCATAATCTATATTATATGGAATAAAATCTGAGCAATACTGAGGGAGTTTTTGAATCGTTTTTCACAACTACATTAAAAAAAGGCCGACGTTAACTTTGAATTAATAAATTTATGTTTGGAGCAAAATATGATTATACCTTCAGGTTAAATTCTCAAATCCAATCTATATGTAAATTTATAGTGGTAATGTGGCACAGGGAAATCAAAGACATAGCTGATGTTCAGATTGATAAACAAAACTGAATGTTCAATATGCAAAGGACCAGAAAATAATAATCTTCTCCTTTCCAGGAAACTGGGTAAAGAGTTCATGATGATGTGATTTACATGACTCTTGTTTATTTAAATAATCTACATGTTTCCATTTAGTTTAACTTCATTTTATTGCTCCAAATATTCCTTGGTGCAGAAGAAAGCAGAGGTGAATCTGAGTGATCCTAGAGTACTGTCCTTAATAACACCGGATTAAATCTGATAACAGCCAATCAGCCATGGTAGACGTTAAATAATAAATGTCTGGGACTGCTATTGAACCAGTGGGACGTTAATTGTCCGGCAACACACTCGCAAATTGAACATGACAGTTGAACCGTCATATTTATGAGTCAATTGGTTACAATGGGTGGATTAAATCAATCAATTGCGTTTCCTCAACACGGAACAGTGGGCCTCAGCAGAATGTGTCTGATTTAAAGCAGTCGGGTTTACAGTCTACCTCACTTTTAGCTTTGGGTAAAAAATAAATCTGCAGTCCTCACATTTAGGCATGCTGCACGACACAAGCAATGCACTCACAACAACTCGCAGTTTCAGGCACGATGGCGGACACACGCACGAGCGCACGCTCTCTCTATCTCTCTCGCTTTGTCATATGCGCACACACACACACAAACACACACAAATACACGACATTTAGTCAGTACCTGCAGTTGTACGTCCGGATCTCCTTGTTATCCCTCTTGCACTTGACCGCCACAAATATCATGGTGACAAACAGGATGGCAGCGATAGAGCCCAAGGCGATGATGAAGATGAGGGACAAGTTGACAGGTCCAATAGGCTCCTGTGCGTTCAGGTCTGGTGAGAGGTAGACCACGATGTAGGCCGAGGCGGACAGGGAGGGCTTTCCGTGGTCCCTCGCCACCACTGTGATCTCATAGTTGGATTTGGCGTTTTCTCCAAACATCCTGGTGGAGCGCACCTCTCCGTTCACCTGGTCGATTTCAAAGAAAGCCCTGTCCCCCTCTGAGATGGTGTAGGTCAGCCGCCCGTTCTCCCCCTCATCGTAGTCGTCAGCTTTAACTTGTGTCACCATGTAACCCACCCCAGCGTTTCTTGGAATGGAAACCTCCGCTGTGCCATTAACAAGTGGAGGGTTTGTCATAACAGGTGTGTTGTCGTTGACATCCAAAACAACAATACGCACCGTGGCGTTACTTGATAAAGAGGGGTTACCATTGTCTCTAGCCAACACTTTGAAATCAAAAGTCCTGGTGTATTCATGGTCGAATGATCTCATGGAGTAAATGCGGCCTGATGGGTTTATGCTGACATATGTGTTTACATCCATGTGCTTAATCTCACCGGGGACGATGGAGTAGGAAACTGTGCCATTCATCCCCAAGTCCGGGTCTTCTGCTGATACTGCAAGCAGACATGAACCGGGGAGGTTGTTTTCCATCACCATCTCTTGATAATGTGGTTTAATGAAGTGGGGAGGGTTGTCATTTTCATCTGTGACTTTCACTACCAAAGACTTTGTAGCGCGTAAAGGAGGCGTGCCACTGTCCTCCGCTTGGATAGTCAGGTTGTAAGTGTCCTTTTGCTCTCTGTCCAGCCTGCCATCAACAAGTATGGTGGAGAAGCTCTCATATTCTTGAAGTCTGAACGGAACATTGCCCTGTAGCCTGCACTGCACTTTGCCGTTTGCCCCAGAATCCTTATCTGACACCCTCACTAGTGCAATGACATATCCACGCTGCGCGTTTTCACTAACTTCCACCATCTCTGTGTTCAGTGAGAGTAAACTGATGATAGGTGGGTTATCGTTCGTGTCCATCACGTTCACTGTGACTTTGCAGTGAGCTGGGATAGAGTTGGGACCTAAATCTTTGGCCTGGACGTCGATCTCGTATATTTGTGCTGTTTCATAATCCAAAATACCGTTGACAGTGATGATCCCTGATCTGGAGTCAATTTTAAACGCATCCCTCGTTTTCTCGGTGACGTAACTGTTGAACGAGTACACAACCTCTCCATTAGTGCCCTCGTCAGGATCCGTTGCGTTCAAGTCTATGACTAATGTATTGATGGGGGAATTCTCCATCACATTAACAGTATACACTGGCTCGTCAAAAACAGGGTTGTTGTCATTAGAATCAATTACCTTGATATTTAACTGGACCGCGCCTATTTTAGGAGGGTCTCCTCCATCTTCTGCGCTGATTTCATATGAATAGTGGGACTGGGTCTCCCTGTCTAACGATTTTTGCACAACAAGCTCAGCAATTTTGGAGCCGTCCCCTCTCGTCTTTATTTCTAGTCCGAAAAGCTCGTTCGGGGTAATGGAATATGATTGCACTCCAAAGATCCCCGAGTCTGGATCGCTTGCCCCCTCTAGGGGAAACCTGGTACCAGGGGAGGCATTCTCAGAAATTTCAATGTCAATGTGGCTCGTTGGGAATCTGGGTGGGTTATCGTTCAAATCCTCAATTTCAACTTTGATGACACAGATCTCCATTGAGTTTGACATCACTTCTAGGGAAATAATGCACTTTGGGTTCTGTCGACAAACTACGTCCCGATCTATTTTCATTTGGGTTGTAAGGATTCCGGCAGGACTGAGTTCCACCCATCGTGGTTCTGAATTGGAAATAACCCGTAAGTATGGGGGCTGCAGTGCAATCTGAAATCCTTGCTTTAGTGCGTCCTTTGTCACGTTTCCAATTACTGACCCGGGCTTCATCTCCTCGTTTATTCCATACTTTAGGTTGATAACAGCCTCAGCCCCGACCCAAAATAAGAGGAACACAGCAATTGTTTGTATTAATTCCATTTCCTTGGTTTGCATTGTACCTGTTGAGTTTGTCTCTGTCTAATAAAGACCTTAATAATTACGCACAAGAACGAACGTCAGAAAAAACAGGAAAATGTTCCAAATGAATCATATCATTCAAATGTCCAGAAAAAGTGTTTGGTTGACGAATAGCTCTTGTGTGTGCAAATTATATCATGGTTTGAAAGCTATAATTGTTACAAGTGCTTTAGCCTATTTTACTCTTCTCAGGCAGAGCACATCCTCCGGTCTACTGCAGCGGGCGAAACATTGGGGACGACAGATCTGTAAAAACATACTGAATCTTCTCACAACAGTGATTTAGCCGTGTAAATCCGTGCAGCTCTTCTCAAGCGGCAAAACTGGTCTTACACATGACTCATATGATGAACTGTCCATTTTCAAGTGGGCTGAAGGGAGGATAAATGCTCCGACTGCACAAATGAGAATTCCTGTGAGCAAGTCCACACAATTTGAAATCTTCCGTGCAGATGAAGTAACAAGGTTCAAAAAGTCCGTGTTAAATTCTCCACCTTTGTGCCAGCAAATACTTTAGTAGCATTTCAGATAAACACCTTGCTCTGTGTGAGACATTACAAGCAGTGATAAAATATCCTCTTCGGCTATATGCTTTTAAACTGCATATCTGAGGGAGAAAAAAAAAAGCTAAAAAGATCTGCAGTCACACAATTATTCAACAGCTTAAGTCCGGATATCTTTGCCTAAAGAGCATGGGTGCGTTTGCAGAAATGTCTCATCAAATCACTGAAGTCCCGATTACCTTTTTTTATTTCCAGCAGATTTACTCTTTCATCCAGTCCGCGAGTCTTGAAGCTTTTACTTATTAATAAATGTCCTCGTATCTCACTTGGAAAAGGCTGCACATATCCCGATAACTAGTCCATGCAACATTTAAAAAAATCCGTTGAAAATGTAGCCAAAAGCCAGTGGGGAGGAAACGATGCAGGAGCCTAGTGTATGTACAAAACGCGTTTCATCCTGGGCTGCAGCAAAGTAGAAGCACAGTAGCCTATATCCAGCCTGGTTGAGGCAGAAAGAAGAAATCACCACTCGTTGCCAGTAGGCTGTCTAGTTGACTCCAACAAGCGCTCCTCTCGCTTCACTGGTGCACACTGGCGGACGCGCAGCTCCGAGCAGAGCGCTCAGTCTCAGGACCTGCAATCCCCTCAGCCAATCAGGGGTTACACAGGAGGGCTGGAGCTGCTGGTGGGTGGGGCAAAGTACAGCAATGAAACACGGCCAACTACCTGTTCTCCTGCAGATGGACGACTCAACGGGCAATTACAGAGTACAAGTCGAAACACGAAGCTGTGTATTAGATGATCGTTAGAGCAGCGGTTACAAAAGTGGGGCCTGGGGACCCATGGGGGTCTTTGAGAAAGTGCCATGGGGTGCAACAGAAAAAAAGGAGTCACCGATTAATTTCTCCCAGTGGAGTCACAGGAGAGATGCTAAGGATAACTTTTCACATGTTTGTCCTTGTTTTCTCTTACAGTAGCCAATGGGCTTTAAAATAAATAAATAACAAGTCATATTTTATTACTCAGATCTTCTCAATGAGGACCCTGGAGGTTATTGTGGATTTATATATGAATCTGTTTGACCCTCAGTGACAAAGTTTGGTAACCTCTGTACAAAAGCAAACAACAGTCATTGCTTCCTTCTACTGCATATTTAAGTTTTCAACTGTACACATTTTGTTACATCATTTTGTAACACCCTAACCTAGGTCTTAGTCTAAATTCAAGCAACACCAGGCACCTTGAGAGGCCATTCACAATAATGAATACACATTAGAGATAATGGTTTCCATGTAGCAGCATGCTGGGAGGAAATATTGCCACCTGAAAAATCGATACCCAATAACTCACAAAAATAAAGAGGGTTTTAAGGATAAATATGGCCTTTGAGCTTTTTTTTTATCAATAACACAAACCCCACTGGGACACACAGAGGTAAATTGCATATATCACGTTTAAAAAAAAAATGCCAAGGTCAATGATTGGTTTAGGTTTATTTGAGGTCACAAGCAATAGTGTTCACACCTGGTTACTGTTAATGACTGACAGTAAATATATTGCGTTTTATATTCAATACGTTTGGATTAGCACCCGTAGACACATGCCTACAATGGAGTGAGTTCAATAATAGAGGAACTATTACTTTCACTGTAGGCTAATTAAATCGTTTGTGTTTGTCAGCTGCACAGTCCACATTTATAAAGGTTAATAATGAGGTGAGTGGACTATGACCTACAGCCTGTCGCTAATCATCGTCACAAGAAACAACACATCGTTTATTAGCTTTTCTTCTCTGAGTCCCATCTCACTTATCCCCGTGTAACTCGGGTCGACATTAAATTGAGACTCCTTATGACGTGAACAATTCACGCCTGTCAGCCGACAAAATAAAATAAGAAAGCTACTCTGTCAAAGAAGACCTGTATAAGAAGCAGGCTAAATAAGAAGTCCCTCTTGTTGCTCTGCACATATTCTCTCATCACCCTCCCTGAAATCTCACTCCTCTCGTTCAGATAGAAGCGACACTCGGTCACAGCCGGTCCCTCAACACACACGCACCCCCCCCACCCTACTCTCATGCAGCCAGCCTGTCCGCCTGCCTGCCTCTCACCAGCGCGCTCAGCCGCCATCACATCCTGTCGAGGGCAGGCCGATTTCAAAGTCACAAGGGTGACACCTAGCGTCCGCAGCCGCCGCTCAATTCTGTTATTCCAGCTTGTCCATTTTTCCCCCAGACTATTTCACCCCAATGAAAAACTACCGCGTGCCACACGAATAACAATGAACAACACACAGGCAAATCAATTTTCTCTTTATATTGGAATAGAAGTCGGCAGTTTGACCACAATTAATATGCTGTCCAAGAGGTGAATTAGTTCTGAGCCATATCCAATCATTGTTAATCAATGAAGAGTGTTTGAACCATGTTTATGGGAATGAGAATAAGGTCATTGTTGTGCAATATGGACATGTAATTCACCCTATTTATTTATGTTTTTATTCCAACTATTCCAACTGTCAATTACACATTTGAGGATGAATAGTAGCAGCTTCACTGGGACTATTTTAGGGTACTAGACTGACATAAAACTGTATATAATTCAGAATATATGTACACCGTTGTTACCATATGTTTCAGGTTACACAAGCAAAGGGAAGTTCAGAATCATTCACATTCATCTCTGAATAATAATACTGTTATCTCCAACAAGAATTGCTGTTAAATGCCTCGGATGCAGGCTATTCTTTTGGTAAAGATATTTTATCTTCTCTTGTGCAATCACATCTTGACAAACAAGCAAGTATCAACAAAGCAACGTGTTTGCTCTTCCATAACACTTTTCAAGACATGTTGCAGTCGCATAAGGAGCCGCACCAGACGAATCTTTAAGCTCATAAATTCTTAATGTCAACGAGTTAAACAACCGTAGGCAGTCGCAGGGGACGTTCTTCTCCTCTGGGCTTTCTGATGGCTTTAAGTACAACTTAGTGCATAATATGATTTTGTATTTCTATCAGTCTGAGATGGTGTTACAAAGACTTGCATTGTCTGTTTGATCCTAAACTAAGCAGGTGCTCGACATGAGTTGTTTCATGTCGAATGGATTGAGTTGAGACTTCTGCCGTTAACCCTAAAATGTAAGGGTTAAACATCCTTGGGCCTGCAAGTTTTGGTCCAATGTGGAGTGCTACAGAGCCTGATGAGGGCTAAGATGGATAAAAAATGTCGTAGATTTTCTTACCTCTGCAGTTGAATGCAGTGTGGAAAAAAAAGGAAACAGCACTGCCCAGAGCAGCAGGGTTGATCATAAACTATAGTGCCGTAATTTAGCCACAATGTATTTCTTTCTCTCAGAGAGCGGTGGCATATTTCATTTATGAGCTACAATTTACCTTAATATCCTTCCTGCTGTGGACGTTCTTTCAAGTACTGTATTGATTTTACCACCACGTTTAAATCCCTTAAATTTTCTGTTCTGAGTGTTGGTACATTGACTGTTTAGCATCAGTGTTTGTTTACATCGGCACCATTTTGGACGGTGAAAGTCTACTCGTCTACTGATTCATTAAACTGTCAGTTTTTTTGAATAACTCAGCTCAGGATTGTCCGACCAGAATGTATTTGCTGGCTTGATTTCAGTTTTTCACCATCGTACAGTGTATTCACTGATGTAGCTAATGCACCCTCAAATAAGAGCGTGGCAGTATTTACCTGAAGAAATACATTATACATCAAGTGGAGTTTGAAAGTGATAATTATTGCTCATTACAGTCAATTCACACAGCAAAATGAGCTCATGTCAGTCTCTGTATTGCAAGTCAAGCTACTGTACGTCCCATTGCTGTTGATGAAACACAGGCAGATTATTAAACGTTCAACCCCGTTCTGTGTGTGATCCCCGTAGGTTTATATCTTGGAGAAAAATCTAATCTTACAACCATAATAAAATGTTATTCCTTTAGTATGACTACAAGAATATCTGGTGCGCCCAGATATCTCACCTGGTAGAGCGAAAAGGCTGAGTCCTTACCACGGCAGCACAGGTTCAAAACATTTGCTGCATGTCGTCCCCTCTCACACCCCCTTTCCAGTCTATCTTTCTAATAAAGACAAAAGGCCAAACAAATAAAAGTCTTAAAAAAAGAAAGAATATATGAATATCTAAATGTATTTCCTAACATACATGTGGCACCGTGCTCAGAGGCTGTGCAGCGGTTTCTTCTTAAACTTGAAGACAGGAGGCAGGTTATTTAAGTCCATGGGAATTTCACAACCTTGCACTGGTTTCTGAGCATATTTTTCGAAGCATTTGTGGTGGAAAGCTTGAACCAGTGCAGTTGAAAGTACACAGAGAATGACTGATTTTATTTCATATCATTTTTTTCTCTGCTGCCAAGGAATGGCACACGTCTGTAGTCTGTCCCTGCTGCTTGCTTGGAAAGGAATATCTAAGCTCCTCTGACAGATGCTGGCATTATCACCCCTATGTCCTGCCCGGCACTGGAACTCGGCCCATGCACAAACACGGATTTACAGGAGCTAGCACAAGACAGCAGAGACAGACAGCGGCACATTGATTCTGAGTGAGCAAGATGGCCACGCTTATTCTGGCTGGAGCTGAAGATGACGTTATTATTATGGTCCTCATCCATACAGCTTCTCAAAAAATTGATTTCTCCTGAGCACCCTTTGCCAGAGGCATAAAAAAGAAGGGGAACTGACAGGCTTAATCTATGGGCCTCTCGTCAATGACGATACGCCCTCCACTCCATTCCACACTGTGCCTGTCCATGATACATCAATTAGTATCAACTCTCCCCATCCATCTGAGGGTTACAGAGTCCCTTGGGCTCACCAACATGACTGCAAGTACAATTCAACAGAAAAATTGCCTCTTTTTTTTCCTGCTCCTCACCAACTATTTTTTTTGTCGTGCTGTTGGTTGTTGTTGTGCTACTTTTAATTTAATCCTGTTTTAATCCTAATTTCCCCAAAGCACTGGCCTGGGACACATCGTGGTTGAGTTGAGGAGGATTGAGTACAGTGGGTACAGCTCTGCTTTATGTCATTCAATCAGTGTTAATACCACACAATACCACTTCTCTTCCTCCCCGCCACTTCTCTGGGAGTCAGTCAGTGGAAATAAAAGTGTTTGAAATATTTGTGCCTTTTCTTGGCATTTTCCTCATTTATCTACTGGAGTGTTAGAACAAAACTTTTCTCATGGCTTCCGAAGACGCACTTGTTGGGCACAGATGTTTGATGTGTTCTCGTAGAAATGCTTCCTGGCTTTGCCTGACACCAGGAAGAAAATGGTTGCAGATGGTCTCGTATCAGAATGCATGCGGACCTTGATTCATACAGATGCAAATGAAAGGATTGTTGAATGTGGACGTTTGAAGTTGCATATTTGATGGGGCTCCTGATCATCAAGAGCTGCATTGATTTAATATGCAGTTTGTTGTTTGAACAATTAATAATTAGTAACCCAATGACCCATTTGCTTCTGAAATGAAACATGTTTAAGAGAAGCTTGTTGTATTTGTGCATAATTGGTTTAGCTATTTATGCTGTTAGATGGCAATTAACAGACTTTGTGTACAGTCCTCTCGTGTTTAGAGCCAATTGTGCTCTAACCGTTTCTCTTTGAATGTCCGTATGATAAATAGCAATTTAAACTCTAAATGGCTATTTGTTAAAGTATTCTCTTCGATGTGGATCTACAGTTTTAGATCATTAGCACTTTGTTGTACGTTATTTAAAATTCAACTTGTGTTATCTAAATAAATAATTATAGACAGTTAGCTCATCTTTTCTTATTTTTACTGTAAAATAAATGTAGAGGTTAATAGAGGCTACGGAATATAAAACGGATAAACCGTTATCACAATTAATGAGACAATTACACAATCAGAAAATACTCACAGTACACAGTACAGGTCATACCAATAACATTTTGGTTCACTCATTGATTTCCTTTTTCTCTGCCTGTAGATCTTCATTTTAAAGAGAAGACATGCTTTACAGCCTCAAGTCATTCTTGGTATTTGCCATTTACAGTTGTATTTCTCCAAAATCAACAAAGTGCTCCATTTAATTTCCCTCTGAAAAGCATTGACAGCTGAATAGCATTTTTTAAACATACCTGAATTACGAAATCGAACATTTCACATTGGCTACGAATCCTTTAGGCAACCCGAGCCGGTAACAACAACTCTTTGAGTAAGGGCGTTTTAGAACCGAGTCTGCTGTATTGATTTCAGATTTTTGAGCTGCATGTTTTTGAATGCTTGACTTTTTCAAACCACGATATTTCACATTTCTTCCCTGTTTCCATAGCATGGAGCACAATAGGTGTAATCACGAGTATAATACCAAGTCAGATATTTCATTTTGATCTAATTATCCTGCTGTGCAAAATCAGTTGTCTTTGTTTGGAGGCCTGATTCTGTTAAAGTGAAAAATATATATATATATAAAAAGCCAAAAAGCCACACAAACCAAAGGCTCTGAATAAACAATAGACAGGATCTATGAACACAGAAGTTTCTGTTTACCTGGAGTATGGTCAATTAGCTTTGTGTTGCTGTGTTTATTCAATGTCAGCTTTGATAAATAGGCACAACATGGTGTATAGAACACCTGAAAATGTAGTATGGTGCCTGGGTGGGACATTGCTGCCATCTGATACCATCTCCACAACACGGTGCTTATCTCGTCGCCTCCACCCCCTTGGGGGTGTTTACAGCTGTTTTCTCGTCAAGACAAATTAGTGCGGCTGTGTGCCTCTTTCGCCACCTGAGATTGAAGCAGTGAACGGAGACATCATGGTCACTACCTCAAGCCATGCCTTCGGATCGGTGCATGCTTGGCCATGCTTAGCGGAATTTAAAAGTTGGTGACATGTCAGTTTTAAGTGAACGTGTTTGTTGATCTTTGTAATCATAACCTGCAGATCCAAGAAGAGGATAACATATTGTTGGGTTTTTAATTTTTTATTCCCTCTCTAATCTGTCTTTCTAATCTAATATACAATTTTTTTTTTGAGCGGCTGTGGCTGATTTAGCCGTGGTAATACTCTAAATCCTGACTAGCCTGACCAGGCTGTGTGCTGTAAAATGAGAGAACGAGGTTATATTCACAGAGGATAACTTCCCTCCACACAACACACAAACAGCACCACACCCACTCTGCCTGCCACTGCCACTTTCCATCTCCCAAACACGCCTGGCAAAACCATGTTGCACATTTTCACTTAAGACAGAAACCTTGGTGATACAACTAAAAAGGTTAAAATTTCACTCTAACAAATGTTGACTTCCTGCTGGTGAAAAATTAGGTTTTGTTAACAAAATGACATTTCCTTTTACACTGACCATGACAATGTTGTTAGCAAACCCCAGGCGGGTACCCATATGTTGCCAGCGTGATAGATGCAGTAGCATGAGGCGGGAGGGTGGTCATGTTTATTGCTTTTCCATAATGTGCCACCGGTGTCCTCATGGTAATGAGAGCTTTGCCCTATGATTGTGCCAGTTTAAAATGTTACACTTCATCACCTTAATACTGGGCTCTAGCAGCATTTGATGGCACAGGCTCCATAAGGCTCGCCACAAATTAGTAGGTCTTGTTATTTCAGCATTAGCTTGTCAACACCTCATCTTAATTTCACCGCTGAACCACATCTGAACCAACTAAATAGAGTCCTTGAACGCTTTGGCTGCTTGTGTGTCGAGGAGAGATAGGAGGTGAGAGTGTGTGGGTGTAAGCACACAGGCGTATTTGTGTCTATGCCACTATGTATGGATGTGAGTGCGTGTCAGCATGTGTCGAAAAGGCATTCTCCTCCTCAGAGAGATGTGAATTCAAAATAACAGACACAGAGATAGAAATAGAGGCAGAGAGACGGCGAGAGTTAGCGAGAGAGAGAAAAAATAATCTCATGCTATGTTATCCCTGCAAAACCTGACAAACCACCCCCGAGACTGATCTGGCTTAGCATTCAGTGTGGTTAGGGGCTTGTTTGTGCTCCTATGATTGGAGCAGGCTGGCTAAGTTGGCCTCATAACAGTCCAGTCACAGTGGAGCCCAAGTGGAGTCAAGCTGCCTAGGGATGGCAGGCCTGTCTCTATCTGGCCACAGATATCAATAAAGGCAGCAGCGCAGTCTTCTGGGAGGCTGGACAGTCCAAATTGTCTCCCCTGAAGGAGGGTTATTAATTGTCCCGATGTTGTATGTGGTCTGCTTGCACAACATGGTTTTTGTTGAACATTCTGAATTCCAGGCATGTATCCCAGAATGCAATTAGTCCTCTGCCATTAGATCAAGCGACACATGTCTTCGTGCCTCGTGCCTGGTCTGGAATTATGGTGAGGGGAGGGAGAAAAGAAAGAAATTAGTATGGAAATTAGCTGTCTTCAAAGCCTTTGGCGTTAAAGGTGCTGTAAGGGGCTACAGGAAGGTGACAGTTCCCTTTACAGATATCCAGGTAGCCGAAAATGCAGGGCTACAGGAGGATTGATTTCCTTGGGAGACGCATATCCCTCTGTGCAATGTGGGATTAAGGAAATGGCACATGAAAGGCATATCATGCCGTTTAGTATACGCTAATTGCACATGCGGTATGGAGTGGTCTGGGATAAGCAGATTGTATTTTAACATCACACACTGATTTTTGATCCGTGGAGAGTTGGAGGTCCTCAACATTTTAAAATAAACACATTGGAGTTTGTAATCTTTACTCGAGCCCAATGGAACCAAGCCCAGGCCTGAGAGATGAGTCTGTGTTGCCTTCTGATGCTTTTCTTCACTTCCTCTGAGTAGTAGAAATGGTGATAAACTGACACATGTTGAAGCTCCACTGCAGTAAACATGAAGTCCTTAAAGGTACAGAACATTATTCTAATCTAATGCAGTTTATCCATGAATTCAATAGAGCAGTATATAGTTTGAAAACAGCCGACAGAATTTAGGTTTACTTTAGTCTCTGCATATAAAATAAGTCTTCACTTCATGAGTTCAGCACCCAAGACAATTATCATAGCAGCATGCACACAGGAAGTACTGGGCTCTAGCTAAACTTATGCTAGCTTTCATTTCAAACTAAAATATTAAGCCATTTCTGAAGATGAAATTTAAGCTAAGACAACGGAGCACAATGTCATCTTACTGGGGGTGCAGATGGGGGGGGGGGGGGTGAATTACAACCCACTGCACCCCCTGCATGTCAGAAAACAAATTCATTAACTTAACAATTTATTGAATGTATGCTTGTCTTTATATTAAATATTTTGTATTTATGGTTTCCAGTTATGTGCCAAGGTCAATACTCTTTTAAGATGTGATATAACTGCTTAACATTGTGCTACAGTGGGGTAATGTGTGAACAATGTGAGACCTGACGATGCATAATGTCTTGCAGCGCGGCACCATAAGATTTTTAAGAAAGATAGCGTTTTTTGGGTTAAAGAAAATGGACTCTTGGTAGCACACTCTTGGATACAAACAGCCAACATCCAACCAAAGAGGTTTTGACGAGCTACTACAACGTCACACTTCTTCTACCTTTGCTTATGACAGACAGTCATAATTCACATGGCTACTAGAGTTCCTTTTCAGGTTTTTAGTGTGAGCAGTCTTGTTAAAACAAACCGCTTCTTTAAGAAACAGCTTCTTTAATCTTTAAGTTTAAACCACTCCTTCATTAGGGTTGCAACTAACCATTATATTTTGGTCTATAAAATGTCAGAAAATAGGGGAATTTTTTTTGTTTAATATGAAATAAAAACAGAGAAAAAAAAGGCTAGGCTGATTTTTCTGTCGATCCTCATCAAAATTCCTTTTTGGCCGATGAGATGGTGTCCTTGGTATAAGCACATTGAAAGTCATTCAGACCAGTCCTAAGGTCACATACATCCATACATCCATACATCCATATATCCATACATCCATACATACATACATACATACATACATACATACATACATACATACATACATACATACATACATACATACATACATACACATGTTTCTTCACTTATTTTATTCCATACAACCTCAAGGCATGTTAAGGTCCTTAATACCTAAACATCTAATATAATTGCTCTTTCTGGCACCACCTGGCCTTATTATCTCTTTTACTATGTAGTGGGGTGGTGCTGCTTATTTTGGCAAGAGGCAATCTGGCCCTGAGGCTATGGGAATTCCTTTCCCCCATGTGTCAGCTAATGTTTACTGAGGCCTGAGGACTGAGGATGGATCACAGGATTTCATAATCCACTGCCCGTACAGTGGAGCAAGGGCAAAAAAATAATTCTCTTTGTGTCAACAGTTGTTTCATTCATGGGTAATTTCCCCATAGCTAGCCTCCCGCTGCAGCCAGAGATAGAGAGAGAGAGAAGAAGAGATAGCAAGAGAGATGTCCACAGTCAAGTGCTCTGCTTCCCTGGAAACCACTTCATGATTTGGTTGTAAATCCTCCCTATGTGTATTCCACCTGAGTTGTTCCTTCTCATTCATGTGTTTTAACCAACCATGTATTTCAATTTATGAGAGAGAGAGATGCAGATGATGTCAGCAGTTTTTTATGGGGGGGGGGGGGGGGGGGGGGGGGGGCTCTGGAAACGCTACTCAACTGTTTTCTTCTTGCTCCCTGGGCACTGGCTATTTTCCAAGACGTAGTTCAGGATCAATGCAGCGTGGAAGTGAACTGTGAGTGGCAGCACGGGAGGTAAAACTCACTCAGACCTGAGCACAGACTGTGCAAATTTAAATTTCAGAAATGTGATATTTCACATTGTATAGAGCTCTTTGATACTTTCTCTTTTATTTTCTGATTATAGTGGTTGGTGGGTTTTATCACACATAAGGAAAGCATGTCCTGCAAAGGAACGGTTTTTGAACACCCGCCGATTAGAGCAGTGTTCATTTTGTCCAAAAATATTTGTTGACAATCTGTTTTTCAGCACGAAAAATTACTAAAAATAAATAAATAAACAACCTTTAACAACAGCAATTGACAACATTAATTATTTTTTTGGTCAACAAAAATGGACAAATTAACGCACTATTGTATAAATGCAAAGTCTTATTCAAAGACCTGCATATATCTGCGGACTCCCACACTGAAGCCTATTCCTGATTCGCAAAACAAGGTCCTCCATCGCCCAAAAATATCAGGAGTCAAATGTTCAAGAGTCATTTTATCTGCGTGACCTGCTGCATTGCCATTAATAAATAATGTTCTGTCTCTGTCCGTAATGTTATCTGACGCTACAGGTTCTTGGAATAATTTATGGACTAAATTCGTCTACAATGCACTGAGAATTAGACAAGAACCAGCGACAAAACAGCCGGAGCAAACTATGAAAACAAGTAGGCAGCACGCCAACAATTATAAAAAAAAGTAAGCTAAGGTAATATCATAAAGAGCTGAGCGCTAAGGTTAATGTTACTTTATTGGCTCCCATGGGAGAAACTTGTCTTAGAGGAAGGGAAATTGCTGCATCAAGACCAGACATCACATAAATCACATTGAATAAGAACATGTGCAAACATCAGGATGAGATAAAAAACTAAAACAACAACCAGCCAATTACCAAAAGACATTCACTAATGTTCACAGCTATAGATATTCAAGACATACATCTCAAAACATACACACTTTAGTACATAAATGACACGCAAACAAACACGTCTCACGTTACATGTTTACAAGCAAACCCACTATCTGTAGTTATCTAAGTGCTGCTCTCCCCTTCTGTCTCTCCTCCATGAGTTACCCATGAATCAGTTTAACTGACAGAGCGATACTCTCCAGGAACCATCACCTTACCGTGGTGGAGAGTTTTGTGTGTCCCTATGAACCTGAGAGCTGTGTTGTCTGGAGCCTTGAGCTCCTGGTAGGGTCTCCCAAGGCAAATTGGTCTCAGGCGAGGGGCCAGACTAAGAATGGTTCAAAACGACCTCATGAAAAAAAGGGAAAGAGAAGGAGAGACCCTGCTCGGAGGAACCCCGGGGCCCCCGTCTGGACCCAGGCCCAGAGGGAGGGCCCGACAGCGAGCGCCTGGTGGCCGGGTTTGCCAAGGAGCACGGTCGGGCACAGCCCGAAGAAGCTACGTGGTGCCTCCCATCCATCCATCCTGTGGGCCCACCACTCACAGGAAGAACCGCTGGGGTCGGGTGCGCTGTCACACGGATGGCAGTGATGGTCAGGGACCTCAACGGACCAGACCCGGGAAGCAGAGGCTGGCTCTGGGGACGTGGAACGTCACCTCTCTGTGGGGGAAGGAGCCGGAACTAGTGCGGGAGGTGGAGCGCTACCAGTTGGATCTGGTGGGGCTTACCTCTATGCACAGTCTTGGCTCTGGAACCGTACTCCTGGATAGGGGTTGGACGACTCTATTCTTCTCTGGAGTTGCCCAAGGTGTGAGGCGTCGGGCGTGTGTGGGGATACTCACAAGCCCCCGGCTGAGCGCCGCTACGTTGGAGTTCACCCCAGTGGACGAGAGGGTCGCCTCCCTATGCTTTCGGGTTATGGGGGGAAAACTCTGACTGTTGTTTGTGCCTATGCCCCAAACCGCAGTTTGGAGTATTCGGCCTTCTTGGAGACCCTGAATGGAGCCCTGCAGGGTGCTCCAGTAGGGGACTCCTTAGTCTTGCTGGGAGACATTAACGCGCACGTGGGAAACGATGGAGACACCTGGAGAGGCGTGATTGGGAGGAACGGCCTCCCTGATCTAAACCCGAACGGTCGTTTGTTGTTGGACTTTGTTGTTGGTGCTAGTCATGGAATGGCCATAACAAACACCATGTTCGAACATAAGGATGCTCATAAGTGTACGTGGTACCAGAGCACCCTAGGCCAAAGGTCAATGATCAATTTTGTGATCGTATCATCTGATCTGAAGCGGCATGTTTTGGACACTTGGGTGAAGAGAGGGGCGGAGCTGTCAACTGATCTGGTGGTGAGTTGGATCAAGGGGTGGGGGAAGACTCTGGACAGACCTGGTAAACCCAAACGGGTAGTTTGGACTGGGTAGTTTGGACCGGGTAGTTTGAACGGGCATTAGTAGTGCGGGTGAACTGGGAGTTCACCCGCACTACTAACGCCACTACTAACTAACGTGTGGATCACACCTCCGGCGGAGCTTTTCAGACATCCCTGTGGAGGTTGGGAGCATTGAACCTGAGTGGGCGATGTTCAAAACCTTTATTGCTGAAGCTGCGGTGAGGAGCTGTGGTCTCAAGGTCTTAGGTGCCTCAAGGGGCGGTAACCCTCGAACACCGGGGTGGTGGTTCCCCTATTCAAAAAGGGGGATCAGAGAGTGTGTGCCAACTACAGGGGTTTCACACTTCTCAGCCTCCCCGGTAAAGTCTACTCCAAGGTGCTGGAAAGGAGGGTTCGGCCGATAGTCGAACCTCTGATTGAACAAGAACAATGCGGATTCCGTCCTGGCCGTGGAACAACGGACCAACTCTTCACTCTCGCAAGGATCCTGGAGGGGGCCTGGGAGTACGCCCAACCGGTCTACATGTGTTTTGTGGATCTGGAGAAGGCGTATGACCGGGTCCCCCGGCTGATACTGTGGGAGGTGCTGTGGGAGTATGGGGTGAGGGGGTCACTTCTGAGGGCCATCCAATCCCTGTACGCCCAAAGCGAGAGTTGTGTCCGGATACTCGGCAGTAAGTCGGACTCGTTCCCAGTGAATGTTGGCCTCCGCCAGGGCTGCGCTTTATCACCAATACTGTTTGTAATTTTCATGGACAGGATATCGAGGCGTAGTCGTGGAGGAGAGGGGTTGCAGTTCGGTGGCCTGAGGATGTCATCGCTGCTCTTTGCAGATGATGTGGTCCTGATGGCGTCATCGGTCTGTGACCAATGTCTTGTTTTCCATAACAGCTGGTGATATCATAACCAGAAATGGACTCAATGTAACGCTAACATTACGTTCAGTCGGTTATCTTTCGTGTTGCCATCTGAAGGAAGGAGTACATTTCAGAATTATTGTACATAACAGAAATAAGACTAAAATGGAACTAACTAAATCAAATGACTAAAATTATACTAAAACTAACATACCTTTTCATAGAAAGTCTAAAATGAACACTAGCACTAAAAGGTGCTCTTTATACAATCAGTGTTACGCGACATTATGTGTGTCCTTGACGCCTAACAAACAACTTGACTGCATTTCCTTCATCATAAAACACATGTTCACTTAAATATTTCACATCCTTATTAAATAGACAGCACTTTTCCTCTTTCTTATCTATGATGCAATGCTTTGTGCAGCGGACTAGCAAGAGTTGCACGCAATCGGCATGTGTACGATACAAACAAAATGGGGACCCATTTGTGAAAAACAATGCTCAATAGCACAATAAATGGTCAAAAACTCCACAGGGTGTCTTTAAATTATGCACTCAGCAACTATCACACAAACACACGGAACATTTGTCTTACCGCTGCCAACCTTATTACGTGTAGTCACACAACAGAGAGTCTAGAAACTGATTCTTTCAGCCTCTGCTACTGTTAAACTTCCCCATCAATTTGTGTTTAAACTGCTGTCAGTGCTGCAACCCGGGTGCTCCTCTGCTGTGTCCCTCACTGATCACAAAGGTGGAACAACTCCAAACTGTTTGTGGGCGAGCCATCATGGCCCTTTGCAGGATGTACATTCTACACATACTCGTGTACTTTTTCTCTCCTCCGCTCTTGACTGATATCTGGGCTGCACAGGACTGCAAAAGCAGGATCATCTTAAGGTGGATAAAAAAGGACTTTCACTATCATAACCCTGTGGATTAGCTGCTGCCTTCTCTATGCTGATATAAAAGTGCACTGCATTGCAGGCAGAGTATATGAGCACTGCAGGCAGACTATATAAGTCAAAGGTGCATTGTTTGGCATTATAGCAGCGTGAATGGGTGAATGTGAACGGGTGTCTCACAGTGTTGTGTAAGATGACTGGTATGATGAGTTGTGCATCAATTAGTTTGTTTTTAAACCAATGTAAATACATATAATGGAAAAAGGAACAAAGCCATGGCCAAATAAATGAAAAACGGTGAAATGATAAGTTAAATTCTATAAATAGCCACAATAAAGAACTAAGAATAGGAAAATGAAGCAGCAATAAGAGGGAAGCAGAAGCAACATTAACAATACATTAAAAGCATCCTGCACCATCAGTGACCACCACTTACAGTTACAACTTATTGACTTATCTAGCACCTACTGTCTGCTGCATTCACGTCACATTGTTCTGACTTTAAAACTGAACTTTGGCTTCCCAGTTGTTGTGATCAGAAATGTGAAATGTTTGATTGCTGCAATATCTCCCACTTGCAAGTAAGAACAGTTGAAGCGTCAACAAACCGGGGCCAGCATTTTTGCATAGCAACATCGTTGGCAGTTCATTGTAAATAGAATCCAATATCAACACAATTATAATTGATTGTTTAATTTGAAAAGGAGCTACATAGCCTACACAGTTTATATCTGGTTTAACTTGCTAATTAACAACTAAAAATACGTAATTCAATTTAGGGACGGGCATTGCTAAATTAGCTTTGGCTATTAATGTGGTGGTGTGTGGCAATGGTTTATTCTACATACTTGTGCCGATACAAACAAACATTAAGACAATAAAAATTATAATTGCTAATTGATGCAGTTTTTTGTACCAGGCTGTAAAAATATTTTTTTCTGCTGCATGGGGGTATATGGGCATTGACTCCCTTTTGGAGCCAGCCTCACGTGGCCATTTTGGGGAACTACAGTTTTTGGCACTTCTGCATTGGCTTCATTTCTCAGCACCAGAGGTTGCTGCATGTACAGAACAAACAGGAAAGTGACTGCATAGTTTTTCTTTTGCAGCTTTGAATCAAACGTTCTCTGTCAAGGTGACCTGAATAGGTATTATTCCAGCTAGAGCTTGTTAGGTTAAAGTGCACCTAATAACCTCTGGCGTGAATGGTAAGTTGCATTAGTTCACTGCAATTACTTTTTTCAATGCTGTGGCTCCTCCTGTCCAGAATTGGGAATATGGACAATCTCTGATGTTATATGGCAGCAGAGATGCTTCCATGAAAACATACCCATTGATTAAATTCCTGTGTTCTCATATGTGTCATTAACTTTTGCAAGAAAATTATTGATTTTAGCAGTATGATATCTACTTCAGCTGGGGGCAGTGTATAAATTCAATTTAGGTCTAAGGTTGACAGACTCTTTGTTACAGTATTTACAGTACTGCAGGTTTGTCCTATTACATGGCTTGTTTGTGTGTGTGTGTGTGTGTGTGTGCAAAAAAGGGTTTATACATGTCAGTCAATAGACATTATGTCTGCACATGATGGGTCCTGAGGGCACTTTGTTTATCTCACAGTGGGCGCCGGATGCAACGAGGAAGGCTTGGATTCACTTTCACCCTCCTTCCCAACACACAGCAGCTATAATCGCATTCCCTGCTAAACTCACCAAAACTGATTCATGTCAAACCGACACATCACTGGTGAGAGGAAGAGATGTCTGACATCACATTGTGAACAAGAGAATGCGGAAGTGTAAAACATCTGCATACGAGAGGATGATGGACGAATCATCTCTTTCAGAGGTTAATCTCAAAGAGCACAGCAACTCTAAAACCTTAATTCTGCATTTTCTAAACAAAAAGGCAGTGAGGACAGTGGCCAGCGAATTGGCTGCCCTCGCCTAACTGGAAGATCACAACCCCTCAGTGTTAGATAAGGTTGTAATAAGATATAGTCAAAGCCTGGCAACTAATCTGATATTTCACCTCAGTGAGAGATAGGAAAGATATAAAAATGTATTAGGAGTGGGCACTAAGAGGATTAGAGTATGGAAACGGATGTGTGCCGGCGTTTTTAATCCACTCATGCTTAACCCTTTCAAGCTGCCCAATCTGCTCCACGCAAACAATGATTATTTAGTCTTGCTTTCGATGGAGTCACTGCGGTTGTTCCAGACCAGTAACACTCCACACACCTCCCACCTTCTGTCATCTAATAAACAAACAATGTGAGCAGCAGACTGACAGAGCTCAGGTTTGATTAAGATTCTCTGTCCTGTGACAACACAACACGGGTGTGTGTCTCCGGTGAATTACTCTGGATTGAAGATTGACATTTGGTGGTTGATTTAGCAGCCGTGTGTGTGTGTGTGTGCCTGTGTGTAGCATTCGTTTGCATGTGCATTTGTTCAGGTGGAACCTCCACCATCCACATAGCTGTGTGTTTAACATATGTGTGCAAGCAATAAGACATGTCCCTGCCTGTGTGTACACCAAGCGCTTAGTGGCTTAGTGCAACCTAATCTCACATAGCCACACTTCGAGGACGTGAGATTAAGTACAACCAGACTGTAGAGGGCAATTAATCTTCCTTCCACATCCAGACGGCAGCTTTTATTTCAGGGTGGGTTGATCATAGCAAAAGTGTGCTGTGTGAAAGGTGAAAACACACAGATTTGACCTTTTCGACATATGTTAACGCTGATATTAATTTTAGGGGAGCAATACCATCGAAGAGCCTTCAAGGAGGGATCGTTGCAGTCAAAATGAAGTCATCACTCTGGCAGAGACAGCTGGGATATGAGCAGTTAAGCCCGAGAGAGCGGTCTTGTTCTGTCATCCTGGTATGCCCTGAAGGGTGGCGCCCAACAGCCCACCAATCGTCGCTGTCTATCGGGACATGACCCTTGTGACTGCACAGCGAGCTGAGAAAAAGTGTGTGGATGTAACCTTACAGAAGGGCATGGGGCATTAATAAACCGTAGTCTGCTGTAGGTGGTGGAGACGGGGAGAAATAACAGTTGTCAATCTTCATTACATGTGATCTGCTGCCTTTCCAAATTCAAAATTATTCCCCAATTAAGAAGAAAAATGAAGGCAAGGATGCTCTCTAAATTTGACATCCTAATTAATTACTTCCTTCACGTGAAGAATTGACTCGTGCTTCATATCACCTTGCAGCCCTCTTGTGTGTTTTGCATTGCAAAATTAGCCAGGAGAGCTTGCGGTGAAACAAAGGTTTTCAAAGTGGAGAGGGCATTAAAATGTTATAATAATGTAAGGTATTCATTTATAGTTTCATTATGCGTAATATCTGCATAATTGTATATGTTACAATATTTTCACGGTGCATCAATAAGTGACAGACAACACAACTAACTTGTTTTGTGAATATGCCACACAGTTGATTGTGAGGAATAAAACTCAAGCAATGATGGCAAAACTCACTGAAGACATAATTGGCTAAAGTGTGAAATAAGCTCGAGTTTTATTATCAAATCAGTTGTGGTGAATTAAAGCAGTGTCTTTCATCCTGTCCTCTCATCTGTTATTTAGTTCCCTCCTTGCATCCCTTCGTCAATTCCATCCCAGATTGTAACTGGCAATTTCATTCTTACAATCAATTACAGGTTTATTGAGAGGGGAAAAATGTGAAAAAGATTGGAAATATGATTATACTTCCATGGGTAATTGTACCAATACAAAAAAAATAAAGATTTTACGACTGTCTGTTGCTGTCCTTCTCTTCCCTTTATTCGTACACACACGCACACGCACACGCACACAGACACACACACACACACACACACTCACAAATCACCATGATATAAAGTTCTTTACAGGCAGCACAACAGATTTTTGCATAAAATTTTACTTTCCAGTGTGTGCTTGTGAACACCACAGTGATAGTTTTTCAGCATTACAGATGGCTTGATAAAAAACACCCCCCAAAATTTTTTTTCCTCATAATCGTGTCTGCAACATGACAAGTGGTCGGGAACATTGCACATCATTACAGGATTTGGCTCCCTCCACGTACAGTAGTACATCAGTCGGATCCTGCGTGTTGAATATATGTCATTCTAGTTTAAAGCCGACGCCCTCCTTTCGTGCAATTTTTATACTTGGCAACGTGATTAACGCATGTGAGGCGCTAAATCTGTGTTGCCCAGGAAGCACCCGTGCTAGATAGAGTGCTGCTCAAAAGCCTCTTTACCTTTTGCCTTCTGGCTTGTACTGTATATCTGTTGGATTTTATTGTCTTATGATGATCACTATTTGCTCCCTAAAGGATGCCATGTTGCATTATTTGACTTCATTAACTTCCTGTGTATTTGCATGTCTGTGCTTCTCTTAGTCATGAACAAGGATTTGATTAGTTTACCCTTTTCACGACTATATATGAAAATGGAGGTTTAAATAGTTCACATAACCTTGCAGAATTGTCAACAGAACCTCTGGTTCAGGGAACATTCTGAAAGCTGCTGTTCTTCTCAGTCTTCCTGTGTCCCTGACTCAACTGCTTAGCAAATTGTCAGACAACCTACAAAGAGAATTATTGGCCCTGAGGGGTCTTGGGGAAATTGCACCACTGGCAGTTTTATCTGGGGGAGCTGCAGGGCCTAGACAATGCTCCACTTAAGTGTGATGACAGACTAGAGGGGATGTACCCTGGCCCTTTCTATAAACTTCACAAAACCCTCATAGCTGAAAACTAAAACTTGTGGCATCCCCCGCTGATGTTGTCGCCACAGGGCAGAAGTCAATTACCCTAAATTTAGCTCATCAGCCAACCTTAAGACAGAAAGCATATAATATTTCTGGATGTGTTCCATTAGCAAAGTAAATTCAGATGTTTCCAGTCTATAGGCCAATAGCATTATACAAATAGTTTTTACAATTCATTTGAATGGTGATAAGTAACCCCCAGCCTTGATGAATACCTCCCATGGAAATCATCCATCACAAGTACGGGCTCTTGCTTGAAAACAAATCAAACTAAAACCCCAGACATTTGACTTACACGGTGACAGAATACAGCTAGCAGGACGGCATGCATGCATTTGCCTTTGGTGTGTTTACATATAGTCTGCTGTGGGGATCATAACAGAGGAAGATAGGCCTCTAAATGCATGCACAACACATTCAGGGAGCATACTAGCTTTGAAGTGCTTATTAATACACAGACAGAACATTCCTGCAGGGATCAAGACGAGACATCAGAAAGACAGTAGCATGGTGCTGCTGCATCCAAGGAAGCACATTTTTCTCCCTTTGCCAGGTTCACATGTTGGCTTGACGTTTTCTCTGCCTCTGTATAATTTGATTTAAACACTGCACACAATAGAAGGAGAGAGAATATAGATACGAGTTTCCACTAAGGTGTTTGTATATTGCACTGTTTATGAGGGTGTTTTCTACATTGTCATATTGCCTGTCACATTTGTGATGAAACTCTGCCTCCAGCTTCTCCTAAACACATTTCCCTCTTATTTGTGAGATGTGCACTCGCTGTGTGTTCTGTGCGGTGTATGCAGAAGTTTCTCATTAAGCACAGTAATGAACAGGAGTATCAGCAGCGGGCAAGGTGTTTTATCAATACATAGGGCGGAGAAACGAACCAAGCTATACGGCCTCACTTCTGACACTCAGCAGAGAGTAAGTGAACATTGGACTTTTCCCTTATTTCGATACTCAGAGTGAGGGAGATAAACAGTGGAATGAGGCTGACTGTGTATGTGGTACTAGTGGAGCCTCTTGCCGCCTGACCCGTCCATGGTGATGAATAATGAATGAGCAGGACAGAAGCAGTTACCATTTGGAGACAGTTTCCTGATGAATGATTACTGGCTCCATTGGGTCTGTATTTGCATAGGAGATGAAAATGTCGAGAGGAAGACACATGGCTGTTACAGTAGTGGAGGATGTAATACTTCTGACTGCTGAGCAGGCAACTCTTTTAATGTTATAATCAACTAGCATGGCTGGTCATAAGAGACCACACATAAAAACAGAATAACTGAAGATGGGTGAGGGGTGTATGAGGTGACATTTCAAATGAGATGTATTTATCTGTTATGCTATTAAATGGGTTTGTCTGCTACAGCAGAAATTCCGATTTATGTTTCCACCATTCTGTACAGCTGTTCATTTAATAACCGCATTCATTACTCGGGCGACTGTTATTAACAAAGAGAAAAAAATGGCCCCGCAAATGAGTTGAGGGAAATTACTCAGACATCCACAAATATACAGTAGACCCACCAAGTTAAAGATAATGATAACTTTTGCAAAAACGGAAACATAACCAGTAGTTGATTCATCACTTTGCAGACAGATAAAAACCAGACTGCCACTTACTTTACCGTAGCAGCCAATGCCGCTGTGTAGCAATATCTGCTAGTGCTGAAGTGAGGGAGATAAGGATTTTATGGTCATCGTGTCTCCTCATAAGGTGGTTGTGGTGTTTCAAGAGAGGGTACAACCTCTGTCTGGCCCTGCGGGGTGAGATGAAGTGTCCCTGTCAATGTCAGAGCTCTGTTTACACCTCACACCAGCCACCTATGCCACCACTTCTCGCCTCGCCACGCAGAATCTCGCTGGGTTTGATCAGCTTTTTTAGTCGGCTTAATCTTGTCAGGCCTGACAATGAAGGCTGATCTCCTCTGTTCCTCTTAGCAGTGGAATCAGCATACAGCTCGCCCTATTCAAACAGGGCCCAAGATTCTCCCAGAATCCATAATCATTTCTACAAGGGATTTTTGGACATTCTCAAATAAAAGCACTGATCTGCATTCATCTCTCCCATCAGCCGTCCTGGCTGAATACCAAAACGGCCCTGCTAAATTCTGAAGGCACCCTTTTAAAAATTCCTAAGATATGCATAAGGGGTAGTATAAGAGAGAGAAGTCATCTTCTTTTCTCTGTCGTTGAAAAGAGATGAGGAGACAAGTGTGTTTTAGTGCTCTCAGGGTCGGTTGGAGCTAAGACGAAGCACGAGAGAGCAGAGAGAGAAGGTGGGAGCCATCATTACCACAAGGCTACTTAAAAATCCTCTATTGAGGGCACTTAATAGAACCATTTGTAATAGAGGCTTCCTTTCACTACACACAATGTCTGCAAAGTAAGAAGACGCTCTACATGTGGGTGGATTAGTATAGAGAGCACAGAGTGGATGTTCTGCCCTCCAGATGTTTGCCTTCTTTGATAGAAAATAAAGTCAAATGCATTTCACAGGGAATGTTTTTTTTGTCTCTTAAGATTATAATCAGCATTACTCGACTTGGCCACATTCTGGCCCACTCTGCTGTTCTTGGCTGCACCTTTAAGTGAAAAATCAAGAAAAAGTGAATATTTGCACGTTTTCTTAGTCTTCTATGATAACAAGCTTCTGGTCTGATCTTCTGGTTCGATCTAAATATGACAACGTGGCTTGAGATTTGTATTTTTACAATTTTCTGAATATACAAAACAAATAGATGAATCGAGAAAATATATGGCACACTAATTAATAATGAACATAATTATGGAGTTAAATATGTAGTTATGTGATTCTGTAAACTGTATTACATGCATTTAAATTAAAAGGAGCTATAAACAGAATTCAGAGCATATCTAAGATTGCCTCCACAAGGCTCCCAACATGGCGATGGATGAGCCTGCGGCTGACGGTGCTAACGGCATGAACAGTGCATAAAACAGCAACAGTGCTGACAGACCTAAATGTGTTAACCTGAAGGTGGGGGGGGGGGGGGGGGCTGGAACTGTTAAGTATCTGCGCCAACGGCGTGGGCTGAGACGGCGTCATCAGTGGAAACTCCTTATGAGAGCAGTGCAGAGCGGCATTCATGAACTAGCCAGTGGAACACACACACACACACACACACACACACACACACACACACACACACACACACACACACACACACACACACACACAGGGACTCACAAGAACTATGCTCAGTGGTCATTGGTGCTGAAACATGTCCCATTTTATCTCAAGTCTTCTTTTAAAACCCATTGAAGGTTTGGTGAGTCATCTTGCACTCAGAGTGTTTAATTGATATCTCTTAGATGCACCTTGAGGAGCTTCTCTTCTATTCCCAACAATACATGCACCCAAAGTTACGTCAGTTCGCCTTCACTATGAGCACATTTCTACATCACATGCAGTATGTTTCACCAATTATATTGTAATTATAAGGATACAATCCTTTCATGAATAGTCAATGATCACAAGAGTGAAACCTCTTTCTCAACAGTTATAATTCAACAACCTCAGGCTTGCCTTACCTGGGCTACATTAACACTGCAGGTGAAAACGAATCGGTTATTTTCTCCTTCCCTCAGGCTACATTTTTTGTTTTTTGTTTTTAAATTACATTGAATCTGGCTTATCCGATACTAGGAGCATTCTCATACAGGTGCAATGTACAGTCCCCAATTCACTAATAATATGTGTCTAGTATCTATCTAATCTGACCTCAGTCCAAACAATCACTTTAATCAATATAACCGTTGCATGTTTTAACCCATTCAGAGATGAATGGCAGCAAATCAAAGCAAACTAACTGTGAAACTGAAAAGCCTCTTTTATTTGAGTCTTCAATGAGTTAGACTGCATTGTGTTCTCAGCGATAATAGTTTTGAGAAACATTTCATGGCACCAGATTTAATGTTGTCAATTAGACTCCTTTATTTGTTCCATGAGCAAATCAAGACTGCAACTGTATATTCGTTTTAAAAAGGATTTATGGACTATAAGTATCCACAAAATACAGACAGAGAATGCGCCTTGCAAGCATTAAACAGTATGCTATTGAAAAATAGACTAAAATGTATTTCGTTTTTGTTTACTAAAATAAGACCCCCACCAAGGCCATGCCCTATCTCGCAATGTTAACAAAAGTGAAAAATAATGCGTGTATCCGCCCTGAGATTCAGATCTGAGATTCTGTAACTCTTTTGACAAAAAACTAATGGAACTGAAAACAAATCTTTCTTGGCGGAGGTAATTATTAGATGATGTTATCAGATATTCGCCACATTGAAAATAATGTATTGACATCACCCTAAACAGGATCTGAGCAGTAAATCAGAACAGAGTACAGTGTGACTTCCTCTCAAACTTTAGAGCAGTGTAAGACTTGTCACGGGATGACTCAGAGATCTGCGCTGTCATCTTTCTTGTTCACCCTCAACTCCTCTAATTTGAGATCCAGCTCTGGGATATGCCACCTCCAGCATTATCTCTTTCCTCTCTTGTGGGATACATCTGTGAAGGAGAAGAAGGAGACGGTAGTCTGGTGGAGAGATTTGTTGGGTGGTGTAGCGAGAACAACCTGGACTGAGTCGATGAAGCATGTAGACTGTCAAGCAGGGTCAGGCCATATGTATAACTTCCACTGTGTGAAACAGGCATACGTCTGTATTTGTTTTATATAATTTATGGTTTATTTTAATAGGGACAGACACAATATACTGTGATGTCTTGAGAGGTCGGGAGCTTTTCTCTGGGAGCTCTGAAGGCATGGGAGAAGGAAATAAAACCAACAAAGCGTTGTTTTACAATTTAAATTCAGCGTATTCAGTTTTATAACAAAACTGAATTTAAACAGGTCAAACTAATATTCTTTGCAGATAAACAAAAAATAACAGGTATTTAAACAGGTATAAAAACACTTTCTCTCTGTACACCTCAGTCATTTTCTCTTCTCCTCATATTATGTATCATTTATCCACGCATAACGCGACCATTCCGGAACGCGTAACGCGACCATTCCGGAGCGCATAACCAGACCTAAACACTAAAGACAAACCTAAGACACCTCCCACCTTTTAGCTAACTCACTAGGGCAATCAGCTTATATAGTTCAGCTGAGCAGCAACCATTGTCCTGACTGCCCTGCTGACTATGGGTTTTGCAGTCTTTTACTGGATGCCATAACGGTTTGTAGTCCTTGTTGCTTCCACCAGGAGGGAATGCATCTCCCATCTATGACACTACCCTCCCATCATGACATCACAATAAGCAGACACATTGAAAACAGCTTTCTGATAGTTGATTCTGGGCAGTGACATACTGCCACACAAGCCAATTATCCAGTCTGTTTTGAATGTTGTACCTCAGAGCTAGCCACAATCAGTGCCAATGCAGGAGGTAGTGTGGTCTTTATGTATGCATCCCATCATGGACCTTCAATAATCCATAATCTTTCCTAACCTTAACCAGAACTGGCAGTTACCTTACTTTAACCATAGCTTAGTTGTCTTGCAGAGATATTACACCTGTAGCTTTCCATATTTCATGAATTAAACTCAGTTCCAAAACAAAGCCACATCTTATATAAATGAATCTCCAACAATATGCATAGTCTGTAAATAAATAGATAGAATACTTTATTAATACTGAAAAACAAATTGCAGCGTGACAGAATCTCCTTCACATAGTACATCCCAAAAACAACTGAGGAAGTCATAATATTAAAAAATAACAAAAATAGACAAAATAAAATATAAAAAGATAAAGCAAAATAAATAAGTAAAATAAATTAGGAACAGAAAAAAATGAACAGTCACAATGAGATTACAGAACAACAGTTAAATACTGAACAGCACGCTGAAATAATAAAAATATAGCTGGCAGTTAACAAATGAATGATTATAATATACTATATAGTAAGAAAATATTAAACTAAGTCGGGATATAGACAGAGGGATATTGATCATAGTTATTGCCAAAAATGATTTAACAGAAATGGGAGATTATTTAATTGAGAAGCATATTTCATATACTGTATATATACTTCCACTTAACTCCAACTTGTTGAAAGAGCAAACACAAATACTAATAAAAGGAATCAGTCCGTCAGCACAATGACGTAAATGACTGTGCTCATAATATCCATGCATGAAATAAACTGTTAGTTGGCTTGGCTTCAGTATTTTAAAAAAAACATTGTACATTCCCACTTGCCATTCAACACATTTCCTCAAAATATGCTTTGCTGCGCTTACTGTTGTAAAACCTCTTATCTCGAGGCTAAAACGGTTTCACACAGGCAGCAGAGAAAAAGAAGCAAATGCCACAGGTGATTACTGGAGCTAAGGGGTGTGTCAACTTCCCTACTTCAACTTTGGCCCTTATTCTAAAGCAGGCAGTTGAAGCAGTGAGCGGGAATCGGCTCCACAGGTTGAGCACAGGGGTTAGATGTCGGAAGCGCTGGGCTCTTCTGGCTTAGAGGCGTAGGTCTGCGCAAGCATGCAAAATTGGCTATGAGTTCAAAGAGAATCAGTGAGAGCAGGGAGTTGAGTTGAAACCTGTTATTTCTTTCTCTCCCTCTCTCTCGCGCTCTGTGTTTGATACCGACTCCTCTCTCTCTCAAGCCTTTTCTAATGATGACTTTATCTGCCTCCCACTGGAAGGCAGAGGAGCAGCAGCCTCGGGGCCTGCAGCACTAAGGTATCAACATCGCAACTGATGCTTTCCTCTATCTCTTCTTTTCATTTCATCCCTCATTCGGAGCTCTTTAGCCTTGAATATGCACAAGTGGAATAATTTAAAGATGTCCAGAATCCTAAAATGTGCTGTATTATACTCAACCCTGATTATAATCAAAAAGGTTTTTACTTCTCTCTTCGAACCTGTCAAATGGATACGGATATGAATGTTAGACATTTGGGGAATAACTCATGGACTGAATCCATGCATAGTGATGAGTAAAATTAGATTAAATCTGTGTGCATACCTGTGATAGAGACAAATTACAATCTCTTTGATCCATTGATGACAAGACAGAAGTTTTCTCCTCTACACGAGCAAGATGACGTTTGCTATAGGGCATATGCCAGTGCTTAATCGTGCTACTTTGTAGAAGGCAAGTTTGGGTCTAAATTTAAAAGGAAGACTTGCGTCTCTACAGCTTCACACGGTGGTGTTGTAGCAAAGTTTCCACACTGTGTCCCCTTCTATATGGACTGCCAGACAGACATGTGCTCCATATTGCTTTGCTTCACCAGTCACTTCTTTCCACCTGCCAGTAGATACCAGGACGGTGAAACACGCAGATGTGGTCCCACTCTGTGCAGGAGCCCCAACCGACCTGAACAAGTCGCTAGTGCAGCAAAAAGAGAGAGGACCCGTGCTGGCTTCCTACCTTTGAATACCTCCATGTTTTGTTGTTGGAATAAACAGCTCAAATTCACTCAAATTCTGGAGTTGTATGAGGTTTTTTTCCACCAAGAATGTGGTGTCTTTTACAATTATCTGAGGAGATAGTGTGCTAAAACACTTGTGAATTATTCATCGAATGTGCAAAAGATAAATTGATACCATCTGTGAACTCATAGTGGGATAATCAAAACCAAGTTTTACTAAATTGTTACTGTATTATTTAAACAGTGTGCAAAGACAAATTTAAAGATATTGGACAATAGCAGCATTAACATAAAATGCAGAAGTGGCCAAACGTATTTCAGATATTCACTACAAATGGGTAATAAGGAAAAGAAAGGATAACTAACTGAGAAAATGTAAGCACTTACCTTCTTCCCCTCAATATTCATGTTCTGTAGATGCACAGCTCAGCTGTGAGCATAAACACTTCCAATAAAGATTGAAGACAGAAGTTTAAAAACATTGACTCAAACTATGATCTGAACGATGAAAATATTGGTATTTATAACATAACAAGTGTAATGATAAGGGTTGCCAATAAGTAAAAACATGAGAAACAATAAACTGAGAGTGACATTGAAGGTTTTGTAAATAATCAATTATTAGTTACTAGAAAACATCAAAAGTTTAGATTTACTGTCAAATTATTGACAAATGCTAATAATCTAGAAAACATTGAAAAGACAAGATAAAAGATTCAAATACATATCCTAATAGTTATCCCAATAACAAATTAACAGTTATCCAAAAAGTTGTATTAGCCTCAAACAGCTAATGTAATGGCTAACCTGGTTAGCAGCACTAATCCAACATCCATCCATCCTTCGTCTACCGCTTATCCGGGGTCGGGTCGCGGGGGCAGCAGCTCCAGTAAGGAACCCCAATCTTCCCTTCTCCGGGCCACATCCTCCAGCTCCGACTGGGGGATCCCGAGGTGTTCCCATGCCAGTGAGGAGATATAATCTCTCCACCAAGTCCTGGGTCTTCCCCGGGGTCTCCTCCCAGCTGGACGTGCCCGGTCCCTAGGGAGGCGCCCAGGTCGCATCCTTACAAGATGCCCGATCCACCTCAACTGGCTCCTTTCAACGTAAAGGAGCAGCGGCTCTTCTCCGAGTCTCTCACGGATGGCTGAGCTTCTCACCCTATCGCTAAGGGAGACGCCAGCCACCCGTCTGAGAAAACTAATTTTGGCCGCTTGTACCCATGGTCTCGTTCTTTCGGTCATGACCCAGCCTTCATGACCGTAGGTGAAGGTAGGAATGAAGATCGACCGGTAGATTGAGAGCTTTGCCTTCTGGCTCAGCTCTCTTTTCGTTACAACGGTGCAGTAAAGCGACTGCAGTACCGCCCCCGCTGCTCCGATTCTCCGGCCAATCTCTACTTGAACTCCTTCACTTAGGGTAAGGGCTCATTCTTTACCCGGATTAGGCAATGTACGAACCGATCCAGTGACTGTTGAAGGTCACAGATCGATGATGCCATAAGGACCACATGATCTGCAAAGAGCAGCGATGAGATCCTCAGGCCACCGAACTGCAACCCCTCTCCTCCACTACTACGCCTCGATATCCTGTCTATGAAAATCACGAACAGGATTGGTGATAAACATTTATTGGGAACGAGTCCAACTTACTGCCGAGTATCCGGACACAACTCTCGCTTTGGGCGTACAGGGATTGGATGGCCCTCAGAAGTGACCCCCTCACCCCATACTCCCGCAGCACCTCCCACAGTATCAGCCGGGGGACCCGGTCATACGCCTCCAGATCCACAAATCACATGTAGACCGGTTGGGCGTACTCCCAGGCCCCCTCCAGGATCCTTGTGAGAGTGAAGAGTTGGTCCGTTGTTCCATGACCAGGACGGAATCCGCATTGTTCCTCTTCAATCAGAGGTTCGACTACCGGCCGAACCCTCCTTTCCAGTACCTTTGAGTAGACTTTACCAGGGAGGCTGAGAAGTGTGATACCGCTGTAGTGTAGGGGAACCACCACCCCGGTCTGCCACCCCCTAGGCACTGTTCCAGACTTCCACGCAATGTTGACGAGGCGTGTCAACCAAGACAGCCCCTTAATACCCAAAGCCTTTAGCATTTCTGGACGGATCTCATCAACCCCTGCGGCTTTGCCACTGTGGAGTTGTTTGACTACCTCAGTGACTTCCGTCAGGGAAATTGACGATGATCCCCCATCAGCTTCCAGCTATGCCTCCACCATAGAGGACGTGTTAGTCGGATTCAGTAGTTCCTCAAAAGTGTTCCTTCCACCGTCTGATAACCTTCTCAGTCAAAGTCAGCAGGGTCCCACCCTTGCTATACACAGCTTGGATGGTTCCCCGATTCCCCCTCCTGAGGTGCCGGATGGTTTTCCAGAAGCACCTTGGTGCCGACCGAATGTCCTTCTCCATAGCTTCACCGAATGTCTCCCACACCCGCTGCTTTGCCTCTGACAGAGGCTGCCGCCCTTCTAGTCCTTCGGTACCCTGCAACTGTTTCCAGAGTCCTCCCGGATAACATAACCCGGAAGGACTCCTTCTTCAGTCGGACGGCTTCCCTGACCACCGGCGTCCACCACGGTGTTTGAGGGTTTCCCACGTGTGCGTTGAAGTCTCCCAGCAAGACTACGGAGTCCCCTACTGGAGCCCCTGCAGGGCTCCATTCAGGGTCTCCAAGAAGGCCAAATACTCCGAACTGCCGTTTGGGGCATAGGCATAAACAACAGTCAGAGTTTTCCCCCCATAACCCGAAAGCGTAGGTAGGCGACCCTCTCGTCCATCGGGGTGAACTCCAACGTGCAGCGCTCAGCCGGGAACTTGTGGGTATCCCCACAGCCGCCCGATGCCTTACACCTTGGGCAACTCCGGAGAAGAATAGAGTCCAACCCCTATCCAGGAGTACGGTTCCAGAGCCAAGACTGTGCGTAGATGTAAGCCCCACCAGATCCAACTGGTAGCGCTCCACCTCCCGCACTAGTTCCGGCTCCTTTCCCCACAGATAGGTGACGTTCCACGTCCCCAGAGCCAGCCTCTGCTGCCCGGATCTGGTCCATCGAGGTCCCTGACCATCACTGCCACCCGTGTGACAGCGCACCCGACCCCAGCGGTTCTGTGGTGGGCCCACAGGATGGATGGATGGGAGGCACCATGTAGCTTCTTCGGGCTGTGCCCGACCGGGCTCCTTGGCAAACCCGGCCACCAGGTGCTCGCTGTTGGGCCCTCCCTCTGGGCCTGGCTCCAGACGGGGGCCCCGGGCTCCTCCGGGCAGGGTCTCTCCTTTTCTTTCCCTTTTTTTCATGAAATCGTTTTGAACCATTCTTAGTCTGGCCCTGAGACCAATTTGCCTTGGGAGACCCTACCAGGAGCACTAGGCTCCAGACAACACAGCTCTCAGGTTCATAGGGACACACAAACCTCTCCACCACGATAAGGTGATGGTTCCCAGAGAGGTAATCCAACATAAGAAAAACTAATCTAATATCTCCAATTACTGCAGATGAAGAACCAAGAGGCATTTAAAGGGTTGATCAGGGGTTCTCAACGGGGGCGGCGGTGCCCCCCCAGTGGAGTTCAGAGGACGTTGGGGGGAGGTGGAAGCAATATTTTAAGGGGGGCATTCACGTGTCTTTGGGGGGCGTTTGTGTGTACGGCCTGCGAGGTAATTCATAAACACACGAAAAAAATCTACGCCAAAACAATTAATCCAAATCTAGTCAGATATAGAATGTAACCGGCGACTGACTGTTTTTCCTGGCCAAGGTCAGGGTCCTTGAACACAACACGAGCGGAACGTGTCATCACTTAGTAACGTCATGTCAAAAAACTTCAATATTAAACTGTCATTGACATCAGCGAACGCAGCATGGCGAGTGTAACAAAGAGAAAGGTGGATGCGGAATGTTCCAGGAGAAATGGACTAACGATTATTTATTTGTGGAAGTAAAAAGCCAGTGTTTGTGTGGACGCGCTTGTGGTCATGAAAAAGGCTCTCTAGCTGCATTACAGCACGAAACATGACAAACTGCACGAGCTGAAAGGACGAGTCAAGTGCGTTTGAATAAAATTAACATTGTGTGTTTTTAGACTTTTATTTTTATTTTGCTGAGCGATAAAGTGCTGCTTGAAAAACAAAAACAAGCCACCACTGCTCGAAAGCATTAATGACTTGTTTCTTTGTGCTCGTTTATTGTTGGATCACTAAGTAAATTGTTTCACAGATCTGAACTTCTGAGGCTGCTGTGTTTAACACCGGTTACAGTTTGAATGTCTGACCTGTCTCTGATTGGCTGCAGTCTAGGACACTGATTAAAGTTTTAATCTCAAACTTCTTACCGTTGCATTTGTTTAACACTCCTTAATAAAATGTCTTTGTTTGCTCCCTGGGTACATTGTGTATCAGGGCAATTGAAGGTAAAAACAACAAAACATTTGTTTAATAATATATTTATTATTATTTTGATCTCAGAGAATTTGAGTTTTTATAATTACATAATATAGCAGCCTAACAATAAGAAAAATATTATAAGAATTGAAATACTAAATTAATATAATCAATATGTAATATAAATTATAAATACTAAGAATAATAATTAGAATAATACAAACATAATAATAATCAACATTAGAATTCAGGGGAGACAAACAGCAAACCTACATTTTATTTGATGGGGTTAGGGTTAGAACACAGGCACAGAATATCCAACTGTTGGTATGAATCTTTTTATTACAAATGTTTCCATATAATCAAATTGTTGCTAAATATAGTCAGACCAAGATCTTCAAGATTAAAGTTAAAAAATAAAATAAAATCCAACATTATATTTTAGATTTATTGTGTTTATTAATCTCTCTCCAATGCTTTCTTAAATTACATTTATTATGCAACTATTCCGCATCAGTAATTTATGTATATAGTGTCAATGGAAGGAAGTGGATGTCAGAGTCGAGGGTGAATATGCAACGAATTTCCAACCATTTGCCTAAACCAAGTGATAAAACATAATTACAAAACATAATCCGGCAGCACTGCATTGCCCCAAAACATATTTAGCCAATAAAGAGTAGTTGTGTAAAAACATAAATCGAACTCTGTAGTATTTAAGTAACAATTTAGTTATAATTGCAAATTGCCAAGTTGTTAAAATAAGCAACTGTCCTGAAGTAGAATGAAGAAGAAAAAATATCTCAGAGAAAGAGTATTCTAATCAAAATAAGCTTTGTATTGGAAAACCTGAAAATTCTGTGGACAAAAGAAAAAAGAGATAATGCATACGTCTGTTTCAAATTCAGTTTGCTGTTATATAACTAGTTTTGGACAAAGTTCAAATCAAACTGTAAAGAATTCTGGATTTGAGTTAAAAGTGTAAATAACAGTGTCACCAGCATAAAGATAACAGTGACAATTAGAATATATTTGAGATAAGTCAATAAGTATAGAAACAAATTGGTCTCAAGGTAGAATCTTGTGCACACTGACGTCTATTATGGAGATAGACATTAAACCAGAAGGGAACATTTTGAGTTAAACCAATATGATAACACTTATCAAGGAGGAGGTTGTGGTGAACAATATCAAAAGCCTTGGAAATATCTATAAATATAATATAAACCTGTGAGTTGGCCTCCATCAAAGGATGAGAAGACATCATCAGTGAATTTTAGAAGATGGTGGTGGTGGTAAAAAGTTAGGTGTAAAACCAGATTGCGATGGAGGGTTATTACATGGATCAATGTAAAGTTATAATTGAATGAAAATAAGTTTCTCAAGGATTTGAGAAATAGTACAGATAATAGACCAGCACTTATTCTTACTTTTAGCTCATATATACCAATTAGAAATATTAACATGGGGGAAATTAAAGGATCAGAAGTTATTTTCCTATTGCTTACATTGGCGCATGTTTATCAATTACATTGGTAACTTCAGAATAAAACAAGTTTCACGGATCATCAAAAAATGGTATATATAAATTTATAAAACGGACATGTCAAATCAAGCAATCTGATTGGTTCTTAGCCGTGATATAATGAGCATATATCACGGGTAGAATTGTAGTTACTTTTCACAACAAGTCAGTATCCCTCCGCGTCTGAGAAAAAGCTACAACCGTTACAGCTGTTAAATTACGTCCGTTAAGAAACAAACTTACAAAGCTTTACTATGTAAATAAGAACAGAGTTCCATTCGTTCGGTTGCTTTTATTATAAATAATATCAGCGTGAAATGACAATAATCAAACACGTACTATACAGGCTGAAACACAGACTTTGTGTTGATCAGTGCCTATCTCCAGAGAAAAAAGCCCCTAAAACGACATGCAGAGCTACGTGAAGAGCAGGTAGACCAAATGGAAAAAAAACAAAATGAACAGAACACCGCGCTAGCTGTTAGCGCGCTAGCTGTTAGCACTATGTTTTGTGCAGAAGGCAATGGAGGGACTATTTTATTTTGAACATCATTATTTAATAATAAAAACTATTTAAATTGAAGTGTGTATTTTTCTTTCATATTGCCCCACTTGGTAACCGTTTTATAAAAGCAATAGCTCACTTCAGACCATGATATATGCTCATTATATCACAGTTTCGGGCCGAACCACGCCCCTTAACTGTGATATAATGAGCATATACCACGGCCTGTCGTGAGCTATTGCTTAAATATACATAAATATATAATTTATATATTATATATATATATATATAAATATATATATATATATATATATATATATATATATATATATATATATATATATGTAGGAGTTTTATTTATTTAGTTACTAAATTCTAATTTTCGTATTTGTTTTTAAATCAAGGGAATAAGTTTTGTATTTGTGTCCTTGCTGCCTTTCAAGGACTAATTAAGGTTTTTCCTAACTCTATTTGCACAATGCTTGTGGGTCTGAATTGTATTGTAAACCCAATTAAAATCACAGCATGAAAACTCAAATAATAGTCAAAGGTTTGTCTTTAACAAGTGAAGTTTATAGAAAATGCCTCATTCCCTTCACCCTGTCTATTTAATCTACATTTTGAAAAGCTGAAGAGTAAGAAGTGCTTTCACAATGGCATACTGACGAGCAGAACACAACTCAACTCAAACTGTAAAACCATAAATTCATCCGTAGGCCTTTGTCAAATGACCTTGAGACTGACAGGCAATATCAGCAGCAGTTGTGAGATCTCAGTGCTTACAAGAAAAAGTACTTGTGTTATTTTTGTTCCACTGTGGCCACATCTTTTTTGGTTCAGCAAACAGTTCTTTCAAAGGTTGCACTCATTTAAGGGCTCCCAGTTGTGCAGTGACTTGCCAGCTGGGCGAACGGTGAACTCATTCTACTCTATGCACCTGACCTGCCCACTCTATGAATGGAAAAAACACGTCCAACAACAAAAACAGAAAGTTGCATGTCGGAGGAAAAGCCTCCCTCGCTCATTGGCAAAATGTTTCAAAACCAATTCAAATCCTGTGTGCTTGCCCTGACCTCTTTTCTTGATGAGATAAATATCTACGCTTCACTAAATCTTGTTACAATCAACTGGGTATTTTAAAGAATAGGTTATATGTTTTTTTTTCAAGTCTGTCTTAAACCACAACATGCCCTTATGTGCAGTGAAACAGTTTTTAGTCGCTATAATTGCTTCTCCGGTCCATACTATCTGTGAAAAGATCCTGCCCTGACACAATTCCAATGTAAGAGAGATGGAGGACAAAAATCCAGTCAGTCGTTCAGCAATCTGAGTTGAGGAAATCAATTGGGTATGTTCCAAAGTTACGTTTTAATTACAAAATTCTTTCTTTATGTTGCCCAGGACAGTGTTTCCTCGCTTTCCGTTTACACGATAGTCAGCACACCGCTCAAATTACAACCACTGGACCGTGGGTGAACGTTTGTTATAGCAAGGGCTCGCTTAGAGGGCGTTCAAATATATCTAATACTCAACATTATTATTAGGACTAGGGTCATGCATATAAAAACATAATTAGGTACTACATTTAGAAAAAGAAGTAACTCATTAAACATTTAGTATATACCACGATACAACAATTCCGAAATAGCTACAATTAATGGATTAGGCTAATGGGCCAGCTTGTCCATTTAGAGGGTGGATAAAAGATTGCAGTCAATATTTACTTGGTGACAGATCTGACGAACCTGTTAATGAATCAGCTGAAGTGCAACTGCTGTTGCATGTTGTCGGTAGTAACAGAACGTTCACGTGAAACGAACATTCTTCGTTAGACATGCTTCCATTTAATTTGTTTGTGACTAATCTTAGATATACCTCCACTGCTGTCAAAAGTTGGGAATCGCCTGCAACACAAGCCTAATTGGGTGCAGTAAAATATCTGAGAGGACTACTCTATATTATTAAAAGGTCTGTCATGCTTTTAGGTTGTGGAAAGACAACTTTACAAATATTTAATTTTGTATGAAGGGTTTTAAAAAAAAAGTAATGTTTTGTAAATGAGAACAAAACACTGTACAATGGTTTAACCCAGGGGTGTCAAACATGCGGCCCGGGGACCAAAACCGGCCCGCCAGAGGGTCCAATCTGGCCCACGGGATGACTTTGCAAAGTGTAAAGATTAGTTGTTTTGATCCTAAAGTAAAATACTGTTCCAGATACCTGTGACGAAATGTTTTTCCTTTGTAGATACACTGTGATCAGTAAATTGTAACACACACATGTGTAAGTGATAAACTAATACTACTGTTGAAATTGCACCTTTTTCTCTTGAGAAATTTCAGGTTGTTCATAATGTTTTGTAAAATGATCAAATTTGAACATTTTCAGAATGTACTTCTACTTTTGTGCACTAAAACGAAGGGAAACATTTGGAGTTGTCATTATTTTTAGGTTATTATGCTGTGATTTTACTGGTCCGGCCCACTTGAGATCAAACTGTATGTGGCCCCTGAACTAAAATGAGTTTGACACCCCTGCTTTAACCACTGACAATTGAAAGGGCAGAAAGAGACAAAGATATCTCTGAGCAACAGTTCAATACAAATAGAAGAAACTGGAAGCTTGGCATCAAAATGTGTGCAGATTAAAAATAGGAACAGGTTCCCGTTTCAGTGTCAAGTGCACAATTGATGCCTGTAACACGCTGGAATTAACAGGTGTGTTTCTCTAGCAACGCTTTTCTTAAAAGCAAAAAAGTTAAAGGTTAGTCTAGAATGGACTCACGATTTAAACCTATTCAATCTAAATATATAACAGACTAGAGAGATCTAGGATATTTGGAGGTAAAATGCTTCCAACAGTATATCCCCTGTCATGCAACTCTGTGGCGACATCGATAACATGGAAGTTTAATCATTTACTTCTTCTTCTTGCGAAATTTAAATAAGGCAATTAGTGATATAATTATCCTGTATTTTATCTATGTTAGCTATTATTGAAGTAAATAAGAAAAAAACATCCATATAACAGGTGATTCCAACATTTTTAGGGAAATCACTAAGAACATTTGGTCGAAGGTTAGGGTTAGGTTTAAAATAACCAATACTACTAGTCTTAAGCATATACAAGTGCAAGTGTTTCTTATTAGCGCACAGTTGCTCAACATTTTCTCAGTAGTTTATTTCCATTACAGCATCCCACAATTCTCAGCAATTATACAATTGCACAGTTGTTGGTGACTTTTCATGCATGGCTCTGGATTCCTAGAGCTCAGTACACTTCACTGAGCAGGGCATAGATTTTATGCACTCTCAAGCCTAGAATAAAACCTGACTGAGCAGCCTTTTTCCTCCTCTGCAGGTGAACTGTGGCCTAACCAAGCAAAGTGACTGCAGGTGAGGCATGAGGTGAGGGAACAACACTAATATCTGCAGGTGAGAATACTTAACCCTGTTGCACACACTGGTTCAAGAGGATATTTTGACATTTGGGCTGTGCTACTCTGGGTCTGAGAACAGAGAGATATTATTATAGGTTTGCCTTGTCTTTACAACATACTGTAGACATCTCCGTTGCTTTTTGCTGTTTTCACAAGCACAGAAATACGTGAGTGATAGGTCGGAGTTATTGCTCCCTGCATTTGCATACAATTCAAACAGAGATAGCACTGACACAATATTGCAATGGGGTGATATGTTGTAAATCTCAGACCAGAGTGGACAAATTAACTAGACAATCCAACACTTACTACTAAACCCTACGAGACAAGTATAAAGCAGACATCTGTTTAAAAAACAAAACAATACAATCTATTTTGGAAGTGTGGTAGTAAAACATGTAAATTATAGAATGTAGCAACTGGAGACACTCTTTTCTCAGCTATTGGGAAATATTGATCAGGTTTGTGGTGTTGCAACGCTTTTTTTGTAGCCTAATTCCCTACTTTATTAGACAATATATTTTTTATTTAAATTACATGGCCAGTCAATTCTATTTTCACTGCATAGCAACACAAACATGTGAGTAAGGCCCCAGAGACAGTGGTGAGTTGTTCAGTACCCTTACTCATCAATCATTAGAGCCAAAGAACAAGGTAGAAATACAGTATTTTGCCCCTGAACCCGTACGTACTTTTACATTTGAAGTTAAAATACCCAAAATGCCAATTTGCCTGAATCTTTTGTACAGGTGCTTCAAATGTTAGTACATTGAGGCTGTTCCGGGTCAAATTTGACTTGTATGTATTGCAATGGATTTTAGATCCAGCAGGAAATTGGGTTTTTTTGGGAAACTTGAAACTGTGAAAGTCTACATGCCATGTCTTTGTATATTATTTATGGGACCTTGACACTGGTAATAAGACTATAAAAAGGAAGCTAATATGCAACATCTCTGCAAAACAGGGAGAACTTGCTGCAAATGTGGGAAACACATATGCAAGAGGCACACACGCATGGTTTTAGTTGATGTTAAATGCAAAGTTAATAGCTATAATTACATAATAGTTGTGATGAGGATTTGTTTTAATGATATAGTAGTGAGGACACTGTTAGATGGTTATGAATGGTTATATAATAAATCCCAAAGTTCCTGAATATCATTGCCATTTTAAGATTCAAGAAAATATAATTAAATTATTATAAAATAGGATATGATATTGTGTGATAGATTTCTTTTCTCCCTGCTCTCCGAAACATTAATTAAGGATTACTTACACATTCATTAAGATAGGCTATTTATACTATGAAGGCATAGCATGTGAACAGTATGTAAGGGTTACTATTAAGCATACGCAGTTAGTTCTCAAACACAATAATTATTCCGAGGTTTGACACGTGATCATGTAAAACAAACATGCAGTATAGTTTATTGTAGTGCCCCTGACACTAGCTATAACCTTCACTATATCACACGGTACTGTAACACAAACCTCCTTGCACATCACCACACAGTGAAGACAGCAATACATGCTCCAATATATGCATCTTTCTTTTAAGTTAATCTTTCTGAAGCAATGCAATCCCTTTTGGCAATATACAGCATACGGGTGCATAGTGCAGTTCTGTATATGCTGCTGTTTGATGGAAAAGGCCAGCCACTAACATATCTCACTTGTACCAGCGCCTGGGGAAGCGGACTGTATTGCAGGCTCCACTACAACGTGCTTGCAGAAGTGCACCAAAGAAGAGCATGTGTGTTTTATGAACTGTCTGTGCATTTGATTTCTTACCGTACCGCACTGGGCTCTCACTCCACATCCCATGTCCACAAAAGTAGCCACTCTAACCAAGCTTTACCAAGCACACAGAGGTAACATTATGAATTCATTACTATCGCTCCTCAGAAAAATCTAACCATTACCATGTGCAGGTAACTCTACAGTGTTACTACAGTATAAGTATTGTAGCAGAGGGAGCGGTTGGGTGGTGCGGTTGGTTTGGAGGTCGATGACGGGTTTTTTTTTCGAGGCAGTTGGTGAAAATGAGGCCTGGAGCCGGAGTGAGGAGAGTGAATGTGTTGCTTTGAAGCAGAGCAGGATAGCTGTCAAGAGTCAGTCATGGATGGGATGTTCCTATCCACAGTCTATTAGAGAGCTGTTTATCAATGTAGCTGCCAATCAGGCCGACTCCTGGTTTGCCCATTCTAATCTGGACTTCATAGCTGCTACATATGGTGCAAGTTCTGTTCATTATGTGTGGCATGGGCTCCTCCATCCCACTCCTAATGCGATTCTAGTGAAGCTGCAGGTAATCTATGAACGCAATACGATTGCAATACTCTTCACTCTGCAGATGGTAGCAGGTGCACATGTGTGTGTGCATGTGTGTGTGTGTGTGTGTGTTCATGTCGGTGGAGGACAGAGTGGCACAATGAATAAAGAGAAATCCTATTTTAGTTGCAAATAAGTATTTACCTCACTGAAAGTAGGTTTCGGTGATGTTTCTTATTTATTCATTCTGCCAAACGACTGTTCGCTAAACCCCTCGCCTAAATGATGATTGTCAAATCATTGCTTAGCAACCATTACTACGCATGGCATGGTCTGTCAAGCTTTGAATTTCTCCCATGGATGTATTTAGAGAGATGGATATTGCCCCGCCACTCAGCGTTGCAGAACATGTGTCCGAGTGGCCTCTTGTGGTACTGCAGCGAAACAATCCCCGGCAGTTGGTTGTGACAGTTGTTGGCATTGCTGTCCATACTGTGGAGAATTGGAAAAAATACAAAACAATACATAATTTTAGTTGCACGACATTGCTAATAAATATAAATATGAATTCATTTAGGCTGTATTTACTTTAGGGTAACAATATGTGCCATGCTATTTGCTTATATACATCAGGATGTTGCAATACCTTCTGAAAAAGCTCACTGGGGATACCTTTATCTCAGGATACCTCCTTCCATAATGTATTCTTTTTAGTGATGTCCCTGTAAATAAGTAGGGACACATTGAATCCTTCAGGGAAACCAGCTTTGACTACAATGACTTTTTCTTATATTTAAAATAGATAGGAACGGCACGATAGGAACTAAAGTAAAAAAAAGTTGGAGGAAGAAAAAGGTGAGCACAGCTGCCCTTCAATTGGCTGTTTTTAGATCCTATCGCTACTCATTAGCATAAAGTTGAACTCAACTTAACTTTCTCCTGCCACCAAGTCATGAGAAGTCTCTGCCTTCTGTCTGTCACTGCGCTCTCTCTGCCTCCTCGTCTTCCAGCACTCATTTTAAATGAATGGGTACCACTGTCTTTGTTTCTGAATGTCGCTCTGGGTGTAAGCACCAAGCGAGGCATACTTAGATAGATCTATAAATATGAAATGTTGTTTGACTCATACTGTAAATATTTGCCTGTTTGTTCTTTTTTATCAGTATAATCCACCATAATGAATCACTGTTACCACGTACAGAAGGTGTCTATATCGCCCCCATTGTACTTAGTGTGTTTTTGTTCCATTTGCATTCCTTGAAAATGAAACTGTCACCGTTGTCTCTTGTGGAGGATGTAATTGCATTAGGGGTTTCTTGAATTTCAACTGTTGTTTCTCAGCACTGTGCCGAGTGTAGACCTATAAATGTAATCTCAGTAGGAACTTGGAACAGGCGTGCAGTGGTTAATAATTCAGCTCAGAGCTTGAGGCTTGCATTGAGGTGAACTATGCAGCAGTCTAGTTAAACATTCATGTTCTCAGCTGTGCCTCGCCCCTGGAAGGCATTTGACCGCTAGAGCGATAACTCAAAAGGTAAAGGCTTCTCATAGATATTAATATCAATTTGACGTCTGCGGTGTCAGATCTGCCCCTACTCAACAATAAGGCCACTTGGTTGGTTGTGTTTTTTCCCTCCCTGTTGCAAAGACATTGTCTGCGTGTGCTTGCAGGCTATATGTAACATTTACATTTGTTTGTGTTGTATGTTGTTAGCATGTAACAATGCCCATGTGTCCTGTCAATTTTCTTTGGAGAGCAGACATTGTGGAATAACTGCGGGACATCTGCAAAACCAGCATTTCCCGAAATGACAGCGTAGAAAATACTAACAAAGTGTGACACCGCGAGCTAAACTAATGCACTATATGCACAGCATCATCTGCACATGATCATACCTCGGGGGGGGCGGGCGCGATTTTGGCAGGTATTATTTTAAAAAGCAGATGCCCCTCACTCATGTGTAAAGACACATAAATGGGGAATAGAGAAGTTTAGCTTTCATTGTAGTCTACTACAATGAAGAACCAGCAGGGTGGCAATACAGACACTACTTGACATGAATAAATTCAGACTGTACAGCCACAAGTGACAGCTGCTGCACATGATTTCAAGGTGGAGCGTTTGTCAAATGTTTGTTTTTGCAGTGCCGAACAAAAACAGCAACACAATCATTCGTTTGGCTTTTTACATGGGAGGAAGTCTGTTAATACATTAAAGTATGGGTACATCTACTTCAATAATAGATGCCAGTTGAAGAGATTAAAGACTATTTTTTTTCTCAGACTTTTAAAGATATAGTGCAGCATTGTTGAACTGTGTCTCCTTTACTGCAAACCAGAGCATGCTCATCAATCATGCTCACAGTACAACAACACAAATTAGTTCTTTTTGGGTGGCAGTGATTTATTAGAACAGCAGCTGGATATGCAAGACTAAATTGTTTTTCTGCACTTTCATAATTCATTTAATTCTCCAAACAATAATTTTCTGGCAGGTCAGTGTTGTGCTCAGGGTTTGAATTTTTCAAAGTGGTAGCTGATGTTATGTTTTTTTTTAACTTCCAGACTAAAGAAAGTGAGCCTGCAGCTACTGGTTACAACTAGTAGCAGATGCAGGCAATTTGACAAGGTCCCTCTTTATATCTACAATACCTTTGCATCCATCTTGCAGAATGTGTACCTCTTAATGAACAGTACATAGACAAATAATCAAAGCTCTGCCTGCACACCAGCAGGTAGCGACCCAATTCTGATCTTTTGTCACACGTAGATCAGATATGTCCGCAACACATACAGCGTCTGCTCCCAGATCAGATATGTATAAACAATGTCTAAACAAGATAAAAAGCATTTATCTGTGAGACATTTGCACTACCCAAACTTAGTGTTGACATTTGCCAAAACAAAAATCATTAGCAGCTTTGGCCTACCAGAGCTTGGGTTAGATTGCTGCTGTTTAGATGAAACATTTCTACATCTGTCGTAAAGCTGAAGGGTAACCTTGCCTCTCAGAAATTACATTTATACACTAACTATTGTTTTGTCCAAATATCTTTGAAACACAATTGGTTTCCAGATTATATTCAGTGGCAACTTTTTTGTTTGGAGTGAAGTAAGTGCTACATTTGTAAAAGCTGTAGGGAGGTGGTGTAGGTGTGGAAAGGGCAGAATTTTGACAACACAAACCAGGGTTTGCATTTTAACAAGAACTGTTAAGTTAAGGTTTCAGTTTGATATAAATAACTAAACAAGCTGTGAGTCATTCTTCAAGACCACAATGTTTAAGGCTTTAGTTTTTATGATACAATTTTGCATTGTAAGTGTGGATATTGTAAGACAAAACAAAAAATACTTTGTCAGTCATTATTTAGCAGATATGTTCAGTATGAACATTATGCAAATGTTTCTCAGGGTCGTCCCCGGTGGATTAAGGGTTAAAACGCCAACCATGAACTGCAATGTCCCCATTTTGTGTCCAACTGGGGACTTGTGTTGCGCACTCATCCTCTTTTCCTGTCATCATCTAATAAAAAAGGTATAAAAAAACGTCCCAAAATAAAGAAATATTAAGAAAAACAACCTTTCCTCATTATGTTAAATAAATAGAATTGCATTCCTCTCAAAAAATGTATTTGCTGTTGCAATTCAGTGGTATATAAATATAATATCAGAGACATGGTTGCGTTAGGGAATGTTGTTTTTTTCCCTCTCTGATGTCCTTGAAAAATAACAAGGAGGAACAGAAGTGCTTAGTGCCTTGTCATGAGTTACCGAGCCAGTCCTCCAGATGACCCTCCAAGTCCTTACCCCAGCCACAGCTAACCCTCTAGCTTGAATTTCTATCTTGGTTGCAGCCACTATAGACGGCAATGTGGCTCATATGGTAAGATTACAGTACATCTGATATGTGAAGGTTCTTTTGAGTGTAAGTGTAAGTGTGTATATATCACACATGATATATTTCTCCTACTGGTCAACAAAAACAACAAAAAGTCCCAAATTAACAATAAATTGATCCTAACTATAACCAACACTTAAAAATCTAACTCTAAATGTGTGACTAGATTTATGTCTACAGTAGCGAACAGGCTTGAGAGCCACAGACACAGTGGGGAAGTTGTTAAGTATTGAGAGATGGGCCTAATGTGTTGTTGCTTTTGGTCTATTTATGAGGCTTATTGACAATTGAGGATAATATATAATATCACCAACCTTATTCTTTGAATGCAGTTGATATCTGGCAGCCCAACAAAATAAAAACAAGTCAGACATACAGTAGGCAAACATTCAGAATACTGCATACAATCTGCACAAGCTGCGCCTTGTCCCGGCTCCCTCCGTCTAGACATATTGACTTCCAGCACTAGTGCTCATTGGAATTTTTTTATTATAATAGACGTTATTATCATTACACTGTATAATGGCCCACAGTTAGTCATTCGTTTTATTCGCATCCTTTTAAAAAAGGTTTATAGAAGGAACAGAATATGATTGAATCTATAATAGAGAATATAAAACTACTACCACTCATCGTCACCGTGAATTTAATTCCTGATCATAGACTCTTCTTATGAAGTTATTAATATATGAAAATTGAATTATATAAGGATACAATGTGAACGAATGAGGCAGTTGCAGCATGAATGCCTCCGATACATAATTCATACATGTTCACTTTCCCATCTCAAATGTATATTCCCGACTTGCTTGGTTCACCATAGCACAGAGTTAGAGCTGCAAAAACATCAGAATCAAAACATTTCATTAATTTATACCCTGTTAATTCTCTTGATTGAAAATCCCCAATCTAAACTATAAACATGGAAATATGTTACATGACTCAGTGCATGTTTGTTGTACTGATGCATGTTTATGATACAAGGTTTATTAGTTAAACCATCAACAGCAGAATTTCTTCTCGTTATCAAAGACATGTATCTTCGGCGCTTTGAGGTGTGGGTGGGACCATGTGATGGAAATGCCTAGAAGCCTGCATTTTAACACCGTGGCTGTCAAATCCAGATATGTAAACATGTGAGACTTCACGCAGCGACAAGGGCACAAGGGGAGAGATCTATCACATAGATGACACCCAAGGATTGTCCTTAAGCTTTCCTGTTGTTGCACACATAAATTAACACAAGGCAAACTTGGATCAGTCAATTATGCCGGGGGTGGTGATTAGTGTTTGAACACAAACGTTTTGGAGGGGGGATTATCCGCATGTCAGCCTAGAGACCCCAACCTTCACCTCTACAAGGTGAAAATCTGAATTTTTTAGCAAAAAGGTTCAATTGAAACTCTGCGCATGTTTTAAGATCAATAAATTAAAACTAGAACTCTTGTAAATGCACTTTCCTGTTGTTAAATAAAATCCCTTAACATTAGGATCACAATTCAAGGTGAGCCCTGAGAACTAAAAGTTAAATACCATTAACCTTTATTAAAACCAGCATTTTCCACATTAAAATCGGTTTATTCCTCCACCTGTAAAGCCACATTATGCCACTTAAAAACATTTTTTAAGTGCTTATAATAGCCGAAGAAATTGATTACATCATGTCCTTCAACAGAAAATTATTAGCGACAATTTTGATAATGAAATGCTGTGATGAGCATTCAACATTTTCTGATGTTTTATAGACAATTACAGGAATCAATTCATCAAAAAGTTATCTTGATGATAGTGTAAATAGTCTGTAATTGCAGCCCTAATAGTAATATACTACAAGGTCCATAATCAATATGTATGCATCTCCATTAAATCTGAAAATATTGTTATAAATTCAAAATATTGATAAAAGTATATAAATGACATACACGACCTATGGCTAATAGGTTATTTGTTTTAGCATAGCTTTGCTGGATGTTTTAGTTGCTTAATAGTTTCGTTTAGTGTCCTTAATAGTGTTATTAGTTCTTATGTATTCATCTGTTTGTCTCTCAGTTCTTGTCTCATTTCCTATGCAACATTTTAAAAGCTTTCTCTCCATGGTAGACATCAGTGATTGGTAAGATTGGCAGGCTTTTTCTAAGACTTGCTGCTGTGAAACTGAGGAACTATTGGGTTTACACATCCTCTGCATGGTGTCATTTTTGCCATTTGGTGAATGTGGGCAGTGTAAATTTCACGTCCTCCCTCATTTCCTAGCCTTGCTTATTGTTAGTGGCTATAAGTGAAGGCTATCCACATACAGTATGGTAATAATTCCCTTTTGTTTCATTCAAGTCATGGATTACCATTGATTATGATAAAAGGTTAGTTTATGTTGGCAGATGGTGCAATAAAACTAATTTATTCACCAATACAGCACACCATCATACCACCTCTCTTTCATTTATGTGTTCTCTCTCTCTCTCCTCGCTTTAACCCTCTCTTACAGTCCTCTAATGCTGTTTATCTTTCTTTAATCTACTGTATCTGTTCTTCGATCGTCTCGCTCATACCCCCTCACCAACTAACTGATGCAAGGTGAGGTAACTCATGAGGGAATTAACAGGTGAAACGTATGCTCTTTGTGTATGCTCTTTATCTCAAGCACTGCTCTGCTGCATCACGCCCTTCCCTGCAACAACAAAAAAAACCCTCCCAATATCTTTCTTTTTTTTCCACAGTGCTCAAACAAGAAGTTTATATAATTAACTTTCAAAGACATTGCTGAACCAACCTTACATTATAGAGGAGAAGGGGAGCTAAGCGCCTTTCCCCCATAACTCCAGGGGATTAAGGTAATGACACAGAAAGACAGGAGTAGACAGGTAGCCTGCAAGAAGTCTCCTCCTATTTCATACAGTAATGAAATTGAATTATAAAGCTCTACTAATCTCTTCCACAAAGGTTTGGAAGATATTCTCTCACCTAAAGGTGTGCCAGAGCGCACCGATCAGCACAAGTTATAAAGCCTGATTCACAATTCTGGTTACAGACTTGCTCCTGACACCAGTGCAGTGCTTCCTGTAGCAAATACAAGGATGCATATGTGATGTCTGCTAAATATTTGTCCGCATGAAGTTTTAACATTTTTAAGGTAGAACTACATTTTTCCAGAAATAAAATTCTACATCAATATTCAAAAGTGGATTTGAATTATCCTTAACAACATCTCTAAATAGATTGCGATCGCTCGATATTGCAGTGGCAGCATGATTATATCCCCGAGCAACAGGTGATGGGACTGTGCTCACTCTTCACACAATAGCCTTCAGCGCACAAAATCATAACAATTACACTCACAAATAAAAAAGCTGCATCTTATACAGTTCACAGTATATACTTTCGCCTCTATATGAATCTACAGGGGGGGGGGGGGCGAGTGTCAAGCTGCATGCTTCGATCAATTTAGATCAATGCCATTCCAGTCAATGAGGTGAGCTCATAATTATCAAAACCTGTAGAAGAGAGGTGGAAAGAGACACACTCACACACGCGCCTGTGGATTCTGGCTGCATTATTTTGTATGGAGGAGCCCCTCAGCATGTTTATACTCATTCAGTGAGACAGCTGTGGGCATCTCCAGTCTGCCTATGCCTATGTTTCTCCTAGGCTCTGTAAGCCTGCCCCATTCATCATCCTCCAACAGCCCTGCTCTAATTGGGCTGCATCACCACCTGCTGTCACTCACCACCTCCTCCACATTGAGCCGGAAGAGATACAGATGTACCTGGTCCGGCACAGCCCTGTCGCAGCACACCAGCCTCTGCATTAGAATTGCATATGAGGGCAGCTGAGCTCCAGCAGCTACACTGAGCTGATCCCAGACACTGCTCTTTCCTTTCCTCCCCGTCGATACCTGCCTGTCCCTCTATCCACAGTAGTGTTGAAGCCTGGTAATGATGTGGCCTATCAGTTTAACTGGAGACGAGGCTACAACGCTCTAGGGCTCGAGGTAACTCTATCCCCCAATATGGCAAGGACATTAAACATTCCTGTCCTCCTCGGGTACATGACTCTTAAAGTTTTGTGCGGCCTAATTTCATAATATCTCGTCTTATCTGAGTGGAGCCTGCCACTTGAGATAAGAATTGCAGATACCCTTTAGCTGCCAAGCAGAGTCAGAAGACATCTAATGAGCCTTTGAGATTTCCCTGCTAAACCTAGCATAAAATGCCCGGCGCGCACGGAGACATAGCTTCAATTTGCCTGAAAGGAATTCCACGGTTTCAAGTTCCAGCATAATAGACAAGACAGCAACCAAAAAGTCTCATTTGCTCAATTTGATTTTATTAATAAATAAAGGATTACCACTTTTGTTCAACGGAAGATTGGGTTGAGATTTGTAAAGGGCTTGGATTCGCATAGTTGCGCTAACCAAGAGGGAGATTTGCATTTGTTCGCTCGGTTGCTTTTTCTTGATTCTGCATTTTGTATACTTTAAGTCCTTTGTCAACCATTGCAAATATCCTTGTCCCACCCCATTAGTGGTTGACAGAAGCAAGGTAAAACTAAAGCCCATACAGCAGGGGTAGCCAACGCAGTGCCCACGGGCACTTGGTCGCCCGCAGGTAGTACGTGAGTCGCCCGCAGGGCATGTTCTAAAAATAGCACTAGTCACCATGAAGCTCCGTCTAAAATTTGTATTTAATTGTTTTGCTGTTTTTATCAAATCAATAACACTTGAATTATTCTCTATTTTAAAATGACAATATTAAATATAGAATTTAAAAAACAAAAAACGTTTTATGTATACAGGGTCAGAGTTCAATTTCAGGCGCAAGCTAAATCTCTATTTCCCTTTTCGCTGGGACAAGCTAGCGGGACCATCTACGTTTCTAAACATGGCAGAAAAGCGAAAGAAAACAAACTATTTTCAGGAGGAAGAATTATTTTTTGTGAAAGAAAAGTGTGTATGTCTCATTTGCGGCACGACGGCAAAGCGGCACATTGTGGAGAGAAACTTACGTGTCACAAAAGCTACCATGCTAACTAACTAACTAACTAACTAACTAACTAACTAACTAACTAACCACCTGCAGCACTGCGGGCAGAAAGAGCCGAGAGTTAGAGGCAGCTTTGGGCAGCAGCATCTCTTTTCACGAGGCCGGTGAACAAGTCACAGAAAGCATCGGAAGCTTCATTTAGAGCCGCACATTCGTTTTCGTAAAGTACAAGAAAGCCTTTTCGGACGGAGAGGTCTTGAAAGGCGCAATGATGTTATTAAAAACACTGTTCAAAGACGAGAAGAAAGGTTCCGATGTCATCTCCACTCTCTCCGATATTACAAAGTTAGTGTTTGTACAAACAGGATATGATTTGAAGATGTGACAGTTAATGATTTCCACATTTACAGAAGTGATACTTTGTACTAAAATATAACTGGTGTGATTTTGAACAAAATGCTACAAATGTGCTCATTCATAAAAAAACTGTCAATAAAGATATTTACAAAAATATCAGAGATGTGATAACTCTGACTTTCAAATGTTGAAATAGATTGAGAACATAAATAAATAATGTTGCATGTTTAAATATATATGTTTCCTACCATGGTAAATCATTGTTAATAATCATTGTGAGGAATAATTAACATTAATATGTGATCAGACACATGTATGAATATTTATTATGATTATTATTATTAATGATAATATTATCATTAAAGGTGAACCGTGCAACTATGTTATTCAGGAAGTTTGTATCAAACAAGTAGCCCTTCGTATTATTCAGTACCCTTGAAGTAGCTCTCAGTATCAAAAAGGTTGGTGACCCCTGCCATACAATATGGTCCATTTAGGAGCCACTGGCTGATACCAAGTACTTGAGCTTGCTTACTGATATTTTAACATGTAAGTCCCGCTGTTCCTTCAAACTGTCAAGTTATTGTATCCTGCTCAGGTTTAACACGAAAACTTGAGACACTGAAAGAAAACTTCTCAAATATCGTCTCCTAGCAATATAATATAACTGCTACATCTTTTCTTGTGTAGGAAATGCTAAATGTTTGTACAAAAGATGGCAGTGGTGTACGGTGAGCTACGCCACAGGAAGGTGGGGTTCACATGCAGAGTCTCACATGTGGTAAGATTTAAGAAACAAAAAGTAAATTTTCATCCTCCAGTTTTTATTCGTATTTTTTTATTTACACATAAAACTTGAGTGGAAATGCCAAAAAATATATATTTTTAAATGGAATATATTGCAAAAACGTTTTTAATGCTTGACAGAGGTGGCAAAGTTGGTGCATTAATAAAAGCAAAATGCAATTCATCTTGGCGTGTAGCTTAAACAACTGTATCTACGTGCTGGAATGAGACTAACGTTCCTCAAACTAATACATGAGACGAACAGCCATATTTCCATCACTTTTTTTTTACATCGACTTTCCACAGTTTGAGATTTGACTGCCGCTCTTTTAATTAAGTTAACTCTTCAATGGTTTAATGGCAACCGACCAATGAACCAACGCCTCGTTAAGCAAGTGCTGTCAGTGCATAAACATAAACATAAATACTGGAGTATTCAACATGAATCGTGTTTAGTTGCCATAAACGGATACCGTAGGAAAAACAAATTATATTTGTCAGTAAACATTTTACTGATATGTTCAATATCAATATTTTGCAACCAAGCACATATGTTTAATGTTTATTAATTAGCCTAATTCTGGTAGTGTGACATTTCCATCACAACATGTTTGCTGATTAGTACTTTATAAGTATATGTTTAATTCCATTAAACAGGCTGATGCCAAATTCTACATCATGCTCAGGGTTTACACTTCTGACAACAAACCAACAAAAAAGAAAAGCATAAGCAGATGAGCCCAGAACTGGTATTACTCCTACACTAATGTGTCTTTTTGTGTTTCACTAACAACAAACCGCTTATATGTTAGTACTCAAAAAAAAACTAAATAAATTTGATTTGAAACCTTTCCGTGTACATACCTATTGAAGAATGTAGCTTTTTTGAATAAATACAAAGCAAATTTACAGAAAACTGCAAAGCTCAAACATCTCTCCTATACTCAACAAACACACACTTTGTCATGCAACGATATGCTGCTGCCATATCCTGTCCTGCAACTTTTGAGACAAGAAATTTTGAAATGTCAATTTTTATGTTTCAGGCTACATAAACATGAATACTTGGCTGCTTCCTGTAGACAACATTATGGTTTAAGTGATCTAACCATAATGAGGCGTCAGCTCTACAGACAAAACACAGGATGTTGACTTTGATTGTAAAAACAGGGAGCAGTCATTTCAAGATGCTTTGTATCGATGCAGAGCGCTCTGCAGACACTGGGTACGTGATGAAGCATACAGTGAGCTGAGAGTCTGTCCCAATACTCACAGTTGTGGTATTTCCAACTAGTCGAGAGCCTACTTGCGTGACATGTTTTGTATTAATTGCAGACACAAGAGTACAAGTACCTTTTCAGAACAACGATCAATCAACGATTATTCAAATAAATGGTCACACAAGCTTGGATTTCTTTTATTTTCAAATTAAAAACAAATACAGTCGGGAATTAGGAGCTACTAATTAACTAATAAGCCGAAAAATACATGCTGGGTGCTGAAGTAGTAGAACAATGAAGTAATTAAATGGAGAGCTATCTAGAAGTTGTACTATACAAGTATAAATAAAAAGAGACAAAAATACTTGATATTTTACACTGTTCAAATATTTCTTCCACAATAGTATTTCTGTTGACAACATCATTTCTTTCTTATCAATTACAATCATGAATTTGTTAAATAAGGAAAGATTTTCCATTTCACAGGAAGTGACAACCATCTGTTGAGGTCCTGCCAAAGCTGCTGGGTGTTTGGATGTGAATAAAACAGATGTTTAAATGTTTCTGTCTTTCCAAAACACAAAATAAAAGGTTTGACCTCAAAATTAAACGTTTCACTTTAAATTTCTACGGCAGAATAAACATAGTTTTAAAGTTTTATATCACAATTATTTTAGCACTGGTAGACATTGGCCAGTTTATACATTTAGAATGAGCTTTATTATACTTTCTTAGTCAGTGTTACTCTTTAAATATCACAAAATGTCTTTCATGAACCTGGAAATATAATTATTATTGCACTTTTCAAAACTATGGGAAATGGAATCCATTAATTGGGTTGGTTCTTTGATCCTTGATTCTTCCTGTTTGAACCGCAGACTCCTCCTAATTATATAGTTCCATATACATGTGGTTAAAGTGTACATCAGAAAGAATGACAGAGCATGACGTTGTATTCAGACTGAACCTCACACATCATGAACTTAATTATTGTTTTTTCTTGAAGTTGGCAATTGCCGGTTGGCAAACCAGCGTAGACGTGCATTTAGACCTGCAGCTGGACTGGCGTCCATATTGTTATGTGCACTTATCTCAAAATATGCCCCTAATACCAACAGTGTGGGCTAAGTGTACTGTATTTTGCCATTTTTAGATATTGAGCTACTTACACGGTGGCACCTAATACACAGTATTTTACAATAGTCAAAACGCGTACGTATACTACCTTAATTGTTCCTGGTGTTCCTAATCTAAGTTTGTACAGTCACAGTTATTTTACAATTTTTCCCTGTCATTAAGATATCCAAAGGTATACAGCCAACATCATTATGCAAGGGATAATGCCATCTGCTGTGCGTCGGAACTGTTCTGGACTCCCCATCGGCCATTCATTCTTGATTGTTTACAGCTCTGTATTTTTGGCTGGTGTCAACAATTTCAAACCAGTTTAATATTAAACTGAATACCGGACCGGACCAGTATTTCAAAGTTCAACACTGGGTGGCACACTCGACAGCGGCCATGGCTTTTTTTCCTGCAGTGTTTACAAGTTGCCTCGTTTATGTTTTAATATGAAATTTTAAACCATTAATTTATGTTTTCATTGCGTTTTGCAATCAAAATGTAACGTTTTTCTCAAACAATAACTCTGTTTCCTTGGTGACACCTGAGGGCTTGACTAATACTTGGATCAATCCTCCAGAGAATAGGTAGCCCTAAGAGACGACTTGGCACCGTGTGATATTTCTACTCCACTCAGCTCACAGAACCCTTTGGCTCAGATATGAGCCAGAGAGATAATGTTATGCTAGAAAGATTCAAAGTCAATAGCATTGTGTACAGTGGGCAAAAAGTAAATATCATTTGACAGTGTATTTAAGGACAAGACTAGTTAGCCATCCAGCCAAAAATAAAAATCAAGATTTTAACAAAGAAATGATTGGCCATGTGTAGTCGGCCGCAGCCTGAAGTAGCAGGTAGAAGCAAATTGGATTGAGATGATTACTTGTGCGATACAAAGTATCAGTAAGTGCAGAGGGGCAGTGCAATCCTTGCAGATTGTGTGTTACAGTCACCATCCTGTTGTGTTCAGGGGATGAGGCACTGAAATTAAATGTTGAAGTCACTCAATGTTGAAATTAGCTTGTTAACGTGCTGCAATACAACGTAAATGGAGGCTTTGTCTGCGTCCCTGTTGCTATGGTTACTCGTTTAAGATACAGACAGCGCATTCATTTATACCAATGAACAGACAGTTTCGCTGGAACTACTGAGTAGTTGTTCATTATCAGGAATTATTGGACAACCTGCAGCCAATCAGAATAGAGTATTCATCCCATACCATGGTATAACATCATTTATCACAGTTATGTAACTTGTGTGTGTGTATATATTATTATTACAGATGGTATATAATCAAGCCTAGATTAACTGTGTTATGCATGTAGGAAATGTATTTGGTCAGTGGTGAAAATATACACAAAGACAGTAAACAGTACACAAAAACAAACACGATGATGCATCCTCGTCATCTGCTTTTACCCCTCCCCAAACACAAAGACACACAAAAGCTTGAACGCACGCACGCACAAAGCAGTAGTGCAAACTAAAACCATAATTATATGAATTAATTATTATGTAACACTAAAACAAATGAGACAGTAATGCAAAATACCAACATCACACAAGCTGTTAAACACATCAACAGGAACAAAAGGATTGCTTAAACCTTGTTTTGATTTCGCATTGCAGTATTCAGCACCTCTGACTCAGCTCTAATTTTTCATGTTGGGGATGAGTGGGTCACTAGAGCAGATGTATGAGACCAAAACACTTGCTGCTACCTTGAGCATCCCACGAGATGCTTTGAAGCCAAAAACAAAGTATTTTTTAGCAGCATGTCATTAGACATCTGCTTTGATATTCACCATGTTGTGATTCAATGATAATATTTCATATAATCGGTTTTTGTTGTCTCTTGTATTTTTCTTGCTGTAACTATGATGTCTGGTTCAGTGCCCTTAGGAATAAATAAAAAATGACTGTGTCAGTTCTTAGTTATAATGCAACGCAAAAAAGTGGGTAGGGGTCAGTCACCACTGGGAAATTGAACCCTAGAATAAACTCTTCTATCTGAAGTGCCGGTCACTCTGAGGGCCAGTGTTGCATGTGTGAAGATATGCTAATGAGGGCATGCTTTGATTGGGCCACCCACATCAGTGACTCCAGCTGACAAAGGTGCACAAGGCTGCATCCGCCAGCCTCATTAAAGCCCTGTCCAATTATAGAATAGTAATTGATCGTCTGCTTTGTGTGTTTCTGCCCTCTCTCCTCTTCTCCAAAGTATGCACGAGGTCAATTTAAAATGCATCAAAGCTGTAACATGGTTAAATCCCCACAGACAGTTGCTGGCCTTCCATGGCTTTTTGTTTAGCTCATACAAGCACCTGCGTACTAAGTGTCCCTGTGTTCCAGTTTATCACTGCTTCCCCTCACGCATCATAGTGCTCTGGGGATTGTAAGGGTGAAATATAGAGGACTCCTATTTGAATACATGTCATGTGGAGCATGTGAACCATTACAATTATTTTCCTGTAAATAAAGCTGCAGAAAAAATAGGTTTTTACCACTTACTAGAAATTAAAGTGAATGAATCAGTCAATTCTCTCAGATAATACACCATGAACAAGATTAGCAATGGTATAATATATTTGTGTGATCATATTAATGTTTTATTGTACGTGTGTCGAGACCTGTAGGAGAGGCTGTCAGACAACCATGCTGAGATCATACTTTAAGCAAATATTTCCTACCCCAACCACCCCTCTGACGGTCGGTTTCAAACTGGGAGATATGATTTGTTGTTTTCCTTTAGATGAGACAGTGTGGCATGGGATCCTGAACTCTCCAGCGCAAATAGAGAGGAATAAACATCGAGGCGTGCTTGTCACAGCCACCGACAACCATCAGGATGTTGAAACAACACCGCCACAAACACGCCAATGCCTTCAGATCTCCATATTTAGATACGTGCAGTGTGTGTGTAAGCGCAGGAGGCTGCCGACTTCCAACAGACTCACAGAGCCCGGGCTCCCATATTGACGAGGACTGAGTTTAACTGATTTTTGAGTCAATCAGTAGCACAGGTCTAATATAGCTCTGAATTCGATCCCTCCTGCTGTATGGCCCCGGCCCGTCATGATTTGTATACCAACCAAGATGGCTGCGCTTGCTGCCCCATTATGAATAGAGACACTGTGTGTGGTCTCATTATTAAATAAGTAAGGGGATGGAGGAGACAGACAAACATTTTTAAGCCTCGACGGAGAAGACGCCATGGCCATTAGAGGTTGAGCATTAACAACAGCAAGAAACAACACAAACCAGAGGAGGAGGGGCAGAGGAAGAAAGGGAATGAGCTGGACGAGAAACAAGAGCTGTAATTATGGTAATATTGCCACCTTGTTATTATTGCCTGTATTGCATGAGGTCTGGCAGTGAGAATAGCACAATCAAAGACACAGAGCCATGATACAGTTACTTATTTATGTTAAGGTCTTATGTAGATGGAGCTTTTCCATTGTGTTTCTAAGGCTTTTTTCAGCCGTATATGTCATTGGGTATTATTGTAATTCATTGCTGCATTAAAGAAAGAATGGTACATGTAAGATGAAAAATCATCACTGGACGTGACAGCCTGGGCATCCTCGATGGCAGGATTGCATGCGTTAAATGCATAATGAATTGTCCCTTTATTGATGGCATTCATTACAATGATGAAAGCTCTTGGTAATTATCAATTTTGTTTAAGCACATCTGAGAGCTTTGTGTGGCACACTAATGGACGCCACCGGTGAAGCCAGTCATTCAGATATGTGTCAACGAGTCATTAAGCCGCCTTTGAGGGAAGTCAGCAATCTGATCCATCATGACAATAATGAGACGAAGATTAACTCATCAATTTCATTCTCCCAAGCACCGTGCATGGCTTATGGATAACAGTCACTGTCTGTTCCTCTGTGCCACCGTCTTTGTTACATCTTCACATGGGTCTTTTCAGTCACTTTTTTTTCAAGACCAACTTCATCATCCAAACCACTTTGTTTTTACAGCCCTCTCCATTTCGTGATTCGGGTCGCCCCTCCCTTGCAGAAAAAACAAATGGATACATCTCCAGCCAACGTGGCACCGAAGCTTATCCCCTCTTAGAGCAGCAGACAAGTCATGTCAGACTTTATTCGGAAAGCATATTTGCACACAGTTCATTCATTAAGCTTCGCAAGAAAAACTGCATGCAAAGAAATAAAACGAGTAAGGAGACAAATATGTGTCAATAAATATGTTTTCTTACCGTCTTTGGTGTTTTGTTTTTGCAATTTTTGTTGAATAAATAAAAGGTTTACACTGTGGTTCTCTCTCCCCTGCATAAGCCTAGGACACGAGAGGAAAGAAAGTGGTTTGACAAAGTAAATTTGTTTTTCTGTGTTCATCTTTATCTCAAGGGATTTCCTGCAATATAAAATGTAATAAGCTGCTTTAAATTGCTTTGTTTTGATCAGAAATGTCTTTGTACGGTCAGACGGTTGTTGATTCTGCATACTCCACAAACAACCCGACCTTAAACGCTACCTTAATATGCGATTGTTCATTTAGCCTTAAAGACTTACTGAGTCCACCTGTGACCTCAGGCAGCTCCTGCAGTTTCCATTTCCTCAATCTGCAGTTCATCATGAAGCCGGCTGATCATAACCAGCACTTAATGATTCATGAGCAGAGAAACTAATGGAGTACTTTACACGTTGTAATCGAATGAGGCCATTATTGTGGAACTAGCTGCTTACTGGGGACTTTGATCAAAGAGGGACTTGGAGATGCATCCGATGTGGAGAGATGGCACGGACTGACATCCAGCTTTTGGACTGAGATTCACATTAGCATGTCTTTGAAAAAGAGGGTGCACGCTGATACACAATTACTCCGAGGACCGAAGGTCATAAAACTGATGAGGTCTTTCCAAAAGAGACTCTTCAACTTGCCAACAGCTTTTCGAAAAAGTACGAAAAAATGTTGCGAGATGTCCCTGATACCAATATCGAATATAATAAAAGACAGGGAAGAAGAGACAGGACCCAGTTTCATAATGCTTTAGTAGTGCCTTTTCTCACTGTCATCTTTTAATGATTAAAGCTCAAAATGAGTCACGGTACGGATAAGTTCAGACAAATAAGAGAGATGTCTAAAAGAAACAACCAGAAGATTTATTCCCCACAAGAATCCAATCCGAACTTTGTAATTAATTTTCCCACTTTTTTGTGGCACACAAAATCACCTATTCTGCCTCTCTATTGAAAAAAACAGAAACAGTTGATTTCAACACCCAAAGGCTGACACATTATTTGCACAACCACAATAATTTAAAACATTTTGGGAATTATGCTTACTGGCTTTGTTGTCGAGAGTGAGATGAAAAGGTCGATACCACTCTGATGTATGGACGTTAAATATGAAGCCAGTAGATAGTTAGCTTAGCTAAGCATCAAGCAGGGGTTGAGTTAGACTTTCTTGGTGTCCGTCATTTTGAGGGGTAATTATGAACATAAGGAAAATACGACATATTTAATAGACTTTATTTTCATGAATTCATTCAAATGTTTGGACAATTACTATATGCAAAACTAGGATATAGATTATGCATTTAAAAGGCCATGGATGCACCTTCATGTCGACACACGAAACAGAATATCTTTTTCTTTCCCCCGCAGTGACAGCGGAAAAGGTCATCAGTATTACTTGCTTGTCATCCATCCTTCTTGGGTTTTTTAAAAGAAACTTTGGACATTCAGCTGCCGTGATATGAATTAATATGCACACGCCACCAAAGTTCTAGTCCGTCAAAATGACGTAGGGGTCTTCAGATTTTACCATCATTGTAAAAAAAAAATGTAATGATGGAAAATATTCGGTTAACTCAAAACATGGCATCAAGACTCGAAACAGCTAGCCTAACACCTCTAATGTTGTTTCTTTAAACACAAATTGTTTTTTTGTATTTTGTTTGGTGTGTAGATGAACAAACGCAATATAAAGTGGTAATTAGTGGTGCCACAGGGAGAGGCATCTAATCTTCTCACTTAACTGTTGGCGAGAAAGTATATTTTAGCACATTTCTCAAAATATCAAACTATTCCTTTGAAATTTCTAATAAATGACCAATGCTTTTTTTTCTAGTTATAGAAAAAGAAAAAGAATCATGATTCATCACAAATTATTCTAGTTTGTTCACGAAAGGTCACTGAAGTAATGTCAACTGCATTCTGCTGGATGAGTTGTCTAATACTTTTCAAATGAGAATCTGTACAGACAGATATACTGTACACTGTGCAGTCACATAATGTCTTCACAAGCATGCCATTTCTTTTCTCCAGTGACTCACATGTGTGGGAGGAATTCACGCATATCATACATCCTTCATATATGTACTTGCAAAGACAGACAGACCCAAACACACACACACACCTCCCTCTCTCTCCTGCTCTACTACCTCTCTTAGCTTTGCACCTACTTCTTGGTTGCCAGCACTTGTTGGAAGGAAAGAAGTGTTGTCGATTGTCTTCTCCTGCATTGTCACCAAATAACTTTGTCACACTTCACTGCCAGCTTAATTCTCAGACCCCTGTCAAGAAATGACATTTAATTTTCACACCTCTTCTGTCTGCTATTCTTCCTTTCAAGAATTTTATTTTCAAGCACATCCCTGGTGCATTGGCTGTCTTGCAGTATCGATATCTCTTGACAGCATGGGAGTCTTCAACTTAAATGAACACTACTAATATCTTTGCCTTTCTTCCACTCGCAGTGTATTATGACAAAGGTATGTCATATTTGAAATACAAGGTCACCTCTACACTACATGATCCATCTATAGCTACATCTGTTTTCTCTCTCAGTACATTAGTCAATCACACATTGATCCCTTTGTCTTATTGGTTTTGGAGCATATGAGAAAGTCCGTTCTTTTTACTCCCATTGGCTTGAGATGATAATATATTGCTGCTTGTTTGCCGTTGCTTTCATGCTGTACTATAACAACATTTTACTTGTGAAACGTCTAAAGCCTAGATTACCAGTATTTGCTATACATTATATAATTTCAAATATTTTAGATTAAGATAGACAGACAGAAGTTCATTTAGAATTATTATGTTTTAAAAAAGGAAACATTTTCTCTCTTTCCTCTTTGAAAGAGCAAGGGATGCTCGCTTCCCCATTTCTTTCTTAGCCCAGTAAATTAAAATGCTGCTCCACTTCTTAGTTTTCATAAGATTAGAGAGAGTGCATGTCCTGGTCTGCCGTTTTATCCTCCCCATTACATGTACGATGAGAGCTTAACTTCCTAAGGGTTTCCATTTTAGCCAGGATCAATAGCCAAGTGCTCGTTGGCCCAAGTGACTTTGGTCCTCAGTGTTCAGTCTTCGGGATGAGCCGTGGTTTGACAGTGCGGCCCACATGAGCAGAAAATAGAGCTCAGAAGATCTTTGCTCGTCTACCTCAACTCCATTTCCCCTTCACAAGTTCCAGGCTGTTATGACAGGTCCTTTTCATGGTTTATGTAGGTGACTGGCCAAAACAGCTCCTGGTTCATTATCAGGAGGCCTAGAATTTGAGATTATAGGTGATTACACTCATCCATCCCCTTTTCTGAAAAAAAAAGGAAATCTGTTTAATCCTCCTCTCTGGTGCAGCTTCGGAGGGCGCTCAGGGACGGCTGGCATCCATCACAGGCCTAAAAAAAGCATAGAACATACGGAACCAGGAGGAGCCCTGGCCCTGGCTTGCAGGGAAAAAGGCCAATTGGCCAGCGAACAAGAGGTGCTGGGTCTGATCGGGCAGAGGGAGACGCCACTTGGCCGCAGATCACAGCGGTCAGTTGGGACATCGTTGGCCCGCCGACTTGCGTGGGGAGCTCTCATGGAAAATGGGAGGGGGGAGCTGGGAGTTCAGCGCTGACCTTAGACTTTGAGCTGCAGTCACAACACAGCAGCCGTCTCCTTCCAACCACATCCTCGCCATCTCTGAGAGCTTTGACTGACAGCTTTGTGAGAGCTTCGTGTTTGCTGCATTCTCACTCTCCTACGCTTTCTGATGGATTTTCAATGCCAACATGCTGGTTTAGACTGAGGGTCATTCACAGATAATTTGAAACCTATTATCGTTTTATGTAAATAATGTTTGACAGATTTTTAGAATAAAACTGATTACAAATGTCCCTTACTGAGAGACCTAACAGAGGGAATCCACCCACTTCACAAGTTTCTGACTATATTGTTTCTGGTTTGAAATCATTCCTTTGAATCCATGTGTGGATTTATGGAATGGGAGCCTGGTGAGCAGACTCCATTTAAAGTTTGAATTGATGGACCATATTGATCACCTAGAGAGTTTTGTCCTCATTAAAGGCTGCCGCATAGGTCAAGTTCACACAGAGCCCCTCTCTTCATAGTAATTCTCTTCAACAGGACTTTAAGTTCTTCATAGGGCACTTTGGGAGCTGTGAGACACAAAGTTGTTTCCCTTATCTTTGGCAATTTAGAATGTATGTTCTCCTTCCCTGTTAGATACCTATAGATACTGAAATCAGAAGCTTATAACAAACAAAGTCTAGAAGAGTGGTTCAAAAGAAATCACTTCAAGCTGTTCAAGGACGTTTTATTCAAATCAAGAAGATAAATTTGTTTTTATCCTCTAAAACCTAAAAAAAGGAAGTGGCGTCTACTTGCAGCACATATCAAGGGCCGTTCTTAAAGAGTCCCTGATTGGACTGAAGCATAAAACCAATATGCATCTTGCACCAGTCGGTGCTGCGGTCATTCACTCATTCGTTTAATGCTCAGAATCTGCAGGTTGCCTACTTTGAAATGAACTTTTCACCATCATGTAGCGGTCCACTTATAACACGTTTCATTGAATGGTGCGACTACATCGTGGTTGTGTTTACAGCAGATAGTTTGAATTGAAATGCGCTGATGAGTGGGATAACTGTGGCAAAGTAAATAAAATATGGCAGCTGTAGAAAACTTGAGGTAGTGCCGTTAAGTATTGGTACTGATAAGCAGTAGCAGTAATAATAAAAACCTAATGAAACCGATCACTAGTTGCATACGTGTATGGCTTGTGAGCAGTTCCACCAAAGAGTGATTTCCCCCTTTAACTTCTCAGATTTCTTTAATCATTTAAACAGTTTTTCCCAGTGTTTTGTGATACTATGGTTAAATGCATCATTCTGGTGCACTTTGAGAGCAAACTTAAGAGGTAAGATCTATGCAGAAGGTGCTCTTGTGAACAATTTCTGGTTAATAATGTTGTGCTCTTTAAACAATGTAATCATAATCACATTGGTTGTATAGAATAGATATACAAATCTAATTCACTGCCTCTGCCCCCACCCTTACGGCTGGAGCCGCGAGCCCTCCCGAAGGGCGGACTGGCCTTTAAAGCCGACTTAGTGCCGGTTGCGCCGCATCGCGCCACTGCCGAGGAGGAAATGCGCCCGCAAGGGCCAGCCAGCCCACCCGATGAGGTGTAGAAATGTTTTAGGTTCATTATGAAACTGTGGCGGGGAAAATTAGATTATGGCGGGCTGCCACAGTCAAGGTAATTAATGGGAAACACTGATTAAATACTCGTTAGAGGCCTAAAGAGGTAAAATTGTATTTTACAAGAAAATAGTAAAGATTAGAGAAGAACATTTTTTTTCTCTTTCCCATTTCATTAATCATCAAGTAACCCCTCATATTGATAGTGTAACCCCTTGGATGGTGAATTAGAACATCACATAAAATAGCATAACCTTTTCTGGTTGTGATTTGACTGATGTGGTCACTGACTACAGCCCTGTGCAGTGCTCACCTATTTAAAGCATTTCTGTTCCACATATACTTTGGAACACCACGGTAATGGGTTGTGTTGCATTCATGTTGCATTGGCCCGCAGTAGACAGAAAACCTGACACTCATTGTTTTCTATAAGAAAGCAACAGTAAATTCAGAAAGTATCATCTGCTCTGCAGACGGCAATTGAAGCTGAATCCTCCCAGCCTTCACCTTCTACAGGGAAGAATACACTACAGAGAAGGAAAATAAATCTGACACAATGGATGTAGACAGATATGTTTTTGTGCAACAGCTCTTCTTGTTCTGTCCTCCGATAAAGATAAATCAGTTAATACGCAGAAGCTCTTATAATTGTTTGCAGTATAGGTTTCAAGCTCAATTTCTGCTGGGCCGAGCTTCTAACATCCAAATACCACCTAACTAATTAAATAAAATCATCTAATTATGTTTTTTCTTGTATTAATCTGCATCAGTGTTAAAACCGCTCGTTTGACAAACTCACATCTTCACAGGAATCAATGTCGAGATTCTTCACGCTGCTCTTAGTCACACTCCAGACAGCAATCATCTACGAGTTCAGAGGTGTTCTTAATGAAATGATGCAGTGGATAACACCGTGTAGATGTTTTATAGTGACTCGTAAGTTACCATGGTATGTGCAGTCTACTAAACTTAGACTTGCTCGAGAGAATTACCTAAAGATAACAAGGGACTTAATGATCCTCGCTGATCTGCAGCACTGAAGACACAGATTAACATGCCGTTTGTCCTCGCTTAATTGTCTTGTTATTCCGGCACGACAGCAGATGATCAAGAAATAGAGGTGACCGACAAAAGTCCTTTTGAACCTCACCGTTTGAAAAACAGCTTCTCTCCTCTCACCGCTGTCCCCACCTGTCAGTGCGACACAGAGTGAAAGTCAGGTAAGGACTCTTTGAGCAGGGTGTCACAAACACAACACAGACGAGGGCCAGACCACACTGCCGGGAGGAGGAACAGCCCTCTGACCAAAAGCGGTGCTCATGATTCATTCATTACATCGTTAACAGTTTCCAGAGTGTCAACAGCTTGTCTTTGAAGTGATAATCTTAACATTGAGGGTGTCCTTGAATTTCTTCTCTCCATTAAAATGGTTAATGGGAAATGATTTCTATAATTCAGCAAGGAGGAGTTTCCTGAGCCTCCTGTTAGTTAAACCATGTCTAATAAATCTTTGGGGAAAAGACAAAAATATATGGGAAGCTCCAAGAAAGCTTTGGGCATTTCTCTCTCGCTTTGCATTTGATAGTATGTTGTCTCACACTGTATGAACTTGTGTTTTGATACTTAAAGATACTAATCTGCTGCATCTAAAAGCCCCGAATATGTTAAGCTATTTTTCTCATTATGAAATAAAGTATATGGAGTACATACATAATGAATATTTTTGTTTTAACCTATTTTTCATCATTTCTTTTAAAGAATGACTTTTTCTTGTACTCGATTCAGTTACCGACCGGCTTATCTTTGTGCAGTGATGCTTTGCAGAGCGAGCTTTGGAGGCTGCAGCAGCATGATATAGTGAAGAGCACTGATCCACTGGTGCTGGACAATATAAGATAGATAAGAAAGATGCATATTGTCCTCCCAAGAAAAAACAGCAGCATCAGTTGTCTCAGCAGATGTCCAATAGGACATGTGATTAGATTCCAGCGACAAAGCCCGAACGTCGGTTAGAATTAGGGGTTTAAGAAAAATATCGATACGCTTGAGAAGCACGATATTATCTTTTGTGACACTGTATCCATTTTTAATTATTAGTTTTTAAGTTAATTCATTCGTTTTTTTGGTTTTACTTGGGGGGGTTTTCACATTAAGAATCCTGCAAGCACTTGCACTTGAATCATAACACCTGTATCATGATCATGGCAAGAGTATTATGATGATACCAGATTCTTGCCAATACACAGCCTTATTAAGAATTACTGTCCGCTGGGAGCAAAAGAGGAAATAATTTGCCGTTATTATAGAGCAATAAAATCCACAGACCAAGGAGGTTTCACTGACTGGATGAGCCAACAAAACGTTGTACTCTGACACCGAAGAACGCCGGTTCGCCTCCCGTTCCCTTCTGGCAGTCAACATTGGTTTATTCATTGCTTTTGATTGATTGAGTGCTTTTAACAAAATGTTTCCCAACTATAAGCCAGGTAGAAGGATATTATCTGTTCATATTTGTGTGTTCAAACCATCCCTAACCCAGCTGTGTTAAATCACAAAAAAGGTTTTTTATGGTTGGAGGAATTTTGCACTGACAAAGTCGTCGTTATTATCCGAGTCAATATGTCCTGTACGATGAGGAGGTAAACACAAAACATGAGATCGTTGTTGATTCAACTCTGGTCATTTTTGTTTGCAGCTTCTCTTAAGTGATAGTGTTGTTGCGTGTCACTGTATCACACTGTAAGGTTTCTGTGTTATTCGGTCCCTTTATGTGGACGGGTGAGAGTCCACAGTTAGTCAGCGGAGCATGTAGGAGGTCGAGAAGAGAACTCAATAGTCTTATACAATAACAGTTTCATAGCATTTGCTAGCAGATATGAAAATTCGGCTCAAAGAATGAAACCATCAATGAGCAGTGTTGAGACCAGACACAAGAACAAATCCCAACAGAAGCATTACAGCACTACTACCGTGTTCAGCGGACTGACAATCGTGTTTTAAACAAAGCACAAATGAAACAAGTCATGGTACCAAATATTATTGTTAATTTCAGAACAAAACATGTTAAAAGAAGATGAATATAATGAGAACATCCAGCTTAAAATCCGCCACATCAAGGAAATCTTTTAATACCAGCACAGTTTATTTCAACTCTTCACCCTAAAACACTAATATAATTCACTGCTATTCATTGTATGATTAAAGGCAGCCAAGAGCGGTGGTAACGATCCCCCACAGTAAGCGTAAACCAAGCTCATTTCAAGCTTATGTTCTAAGAGGGGACTTTTAACACAGGCATATGGGGACGGCTTTATATCACTCTCAGTGATCCCAGCGGGGGGTCCTATCAATAAAGGACATGATCTTTAGATGTACAAGTCTGTTTTTTTTTGTTGCATGAAATCCAAAAATGCTAGAAGAGTCAACTCCGCTGTCCCCGCTTTGAATTCTTGGCAATAGAGCACATTAAGCAACTGTCATACTGTAGCTTTTAATACTTTTGTTGTGGTTCGTTTTCAGTTCAGTTAGAATAGAAACTGCCCCGCATGAAAAATACAGTGTAAAATGCATTCTTTTAGGTAATATGATGACGGGGAAGGCAGATAGTGATCTCTTATTGTCCCCAGTTTTCTGAGAGAGATGCTCCCCACAGGACATGGTGTATGTTTGGTTTAGCTGGAGGTAGGAGTTGATTCAGAGAGGGAGATAAGCTCTGCTCTTCATAACTGGGCCATTTAGTCCCTGGTGACCCAGCCTCTCTGCCTTTGGCAAACACATCATTTTATTGTGACCCCAGCCGGCAGCCAAACAGTCAGCCTATAAGCCATCAGTAATGAAAAGCACTAATTCCAGCCTAGTGAACACAAACGGAGAGGCCAAATTCATATTCATGTGCTGTGCTTCTTCCTTGCACTCCATGTCTACCCATTCATTGCAGCCAGACCACCGCTAGCATATAGCATCCTCAATTTACTTGACAAGCACAGCGGCCCCTCGAGGTTCGTCTCAATGAAAACAATTAAATGGCTACGACTGTCGTAACAAAAGGGGTTTGTATTGATACAGGCGTTTTCTCTCTTGTGCAACTAAATAATTTCCTTAATAAACATATGCAAAGATTATAAATTATTTTGATGACAGCATTTAACGCTTCATATGTTCTTACATACCAAACATACCATTCAAATACAGTATGTGACATTTTGATAAATTACTCTGCATCTCATTGAACTGAGACGCTCTGTTTTATGTTTTTTGCCCAAAGCTGGAGATTAAAAAGTTAATCTACAATTCCCCTGTTTAGCGATCACACATGTTTAAAGGTATTATGCACCCCCAGGAGTCTTTGCATGTAATAAAGTGTGTATTCTCAGACGGGTGCGTTTGCGCAGGCTAGACACGCCAGCGGGGCTTCACAGCCCACGTCTTGGTGATTCCAACAGCTGTTTCCATGAGCCCAGGGAGAGAGCGTTCCTCAAGGTGTTTATTAAAAAAAATTAATGCCATCAACATAACACACACATCGTGACTCGGCCCTTGTGACAAGGATCTGGCAGTACCCAACTGTTTCCACTTCTGGGATGGTCTGCAAGTGTGTTGCAGTTTTTCACACCCGCACAGCAAGAGGTGTTAGTGGGCAGCATACTTCAGTGAGGTCTTCGAGGCCACAAGGGAAATACTTTGGATGTCTTAGTAGCTCTAGTGCTAGGAAATATTGATTAGGCTTTATAAATTAAAGAGAGGGCACATGGAATATTCACTTTGACAGGAGTGGGGACACGCACGCTGTCTATAAACAGAGTACCTCTCTTCTTTCCCTATGCGTTCCTCCAAATGCCAGTATATAATATTTTAGTAATTGCAAAGTTTTTATGTTTAATTTATGTTGACGATAAGGTTAAGAAATCTGCTAATGATATCTCAGCCAGCTGAGCCCATGGACAGACACCGCCATGTCAAGTGGAAGGCCAAGTTAAAGGGGATTTTAGTCATTTATGAATTTTATCGACCTCTATCGGCAACTGAGGAATTGCATGAGCATCCTTGGGTCTTTACCAAAGCGTACAGGGGCGTGTATGGTAGAGAAATATAAAAAAGGTCACATTTTTATTATAGAAAGCTAGCTCATCCAAGAAAAAAGTGTGGCGACAGGAGGCAACACGTCACATTATGATCAATATATTTTTATCAGAAAGACTTCTTGGAAAGAATACCAGTTTGAATTAAAGGTTATTACAAGAGTATTTCCAAATGTTCCGTTCTTTTCTAAATGCTTAATTAATTGATGTTAAAGTAAATTGAGGGATCTCAGAAGCTGGAAAGGTCCATCTTTAAAATCCTCAGTCTGCTTTTTGCTTTGAGCAACGCTGAGGGCAAATAGTGAATGCATGAGATCCCTCTAATGACCGGAGACCATTAAAGATGGAGTGGAATTTTAACTGTGAGGGGGTTTAAAGCTTTCACTCTGTTCTTTCTTGACACTTAGACGTAGTTGAAAATGATACTGTTAAACTGAGTGCATTTTATTAAATTAACTCAAATGAAACAACGATCAAGTAGTTAATGTATGAGGTTTTCATTCTTTTCTAATTAATATAAAATTTGCTCTGCATCGGCCAATCGGCTCGCTGCTCCCTCACTGTGAGTGAGACCCAGAAACCGTTCAAATAAAACCCGCCTGTTTGCTATCCTGGCTCTAATGGTGGACCGAGCTCGCCATTGATGTCAGGTCAGCAGACAGTGTTCACAGCTTCCGTCGCAGACTGAAAACTCACCTGTGTCGACTGCACCTCGGCTATATAAAAAAACATATTTTTTCTGTATGTAGCACTAAATTTGTTATTGTTCTGCACTTAAATGATTTCACTTATTTCAAGCAGAGTTGTATCCTCATGATTGTTTGCACTTATTATAAGTCGCCTTGGACAAAAGCTTCAGCTAAATGAAATGTAAAATGTAAAACTTGCAGCTTTAAATCTGCAGATTCTTTTTTTAATTATGATGAAAATGTTAATAACATGCAATTAATATTGGTGGCCTCAATCTACCTTCCTGCTCACTGTTAAAATGTGCCTCTCATATGACTATAAATAAAACTAATTGAACACATTTTCTCCCATATTAATGTTTTTGCACAAGATTTTTGGTTGGATTCAGAATGAAATATTATGCTGATGAACATGCGGCATAGCCACGAGCAAAGTCATATCATCTAAATTTAAGGGTTGGGTGACAAGGTACTTGACATGATCTTGTCCCCGTAGGCTCTGAAACAGCTTACCTGAGGGCAAAAAAAAAAAACAGTTGCCGTCAGACTAAATTAAACTATTTCTCTCAGACTTCTATTATTGCAGTGCAGGAATACTGCTTTCACTTTTTTGAGTTGGTAAGATTTTGTCAGACAGACAGCACCTAGAGCCCGTGGTGCCAAATGTTGATGCTTATTGAATAGTTTTGTTTCAACCTTTCACTATTTAACAATATCTCTGGTCTTAATTAAATCATTGTGACTTAGATGTTTCCATATATATATAATGATATGAATACAAACTATTTTGATTAGCGGATTTCCTCTCAAAGAGAAGAATATACCATCCTCCCTAATGGCCAGGTGTTCTTTGGGTTAATACAATACTATTGAGAAGAAGAAAAAAAAAAGGACAACCACGCAACACACACACACAAAGTATAAAAGAGGCGAACCCACAGCCGTCAGCTGCTTTAACAGACATTATTGTGTGTAAATACACAGCATTACCACTAATGAGAACAAAGAACAGGCTACAGTGTTGTCAGTCCCGTCATGGTTGCCCTGATCAGCTCCATGCAGCATGGCATGTTCACAAAGGATGCAAAACACCATGTCACAAAAAACATGGACGCTTCATTCAACACTGTCTGACTATCTGCACCGGGTTGAGAGCTATATTCATCAGCCTGGCGGTAATTAATGCCTGCATGATTGAATGCTAGAAGGGACGCGCGGGAGAGATAATGCACACCTACAGGTACAACGCTGGCTCCACTCAAAGATATGATGATTAATTCATTCTTGTCTTCCGCTGTTGAAATTAAAATCAGACACGCTGTATTTTTCGTGTCAAATGCTTGGCGAACAAAACAGTCATTTTGATAGTAATTAGAAACCCGTTGGAGAAAGGCATCACATTTACATCATTTAGACAGCTCAAGAGCTGCACCATCCCACGCAGAGGATCTGAGATAGACAAACATGTACGGATTTTGTCCCTGACTTGGGGCTCTTTGATTGTAACAGATTGGCAAGGAAAGGGGCTATTTGAAACTGGGTCTCTGGAACACCAGCTTTGAGGTTAGGGTTAAATGGGATTGCTCCCTTTGAATCGTTTTGATGACCCACCGCAGCTGAGTCTGCAGGTTGTCCTGCTCACTTTGAAGCGTATTATGTGCCTGAGATTGAGCAGAACTCAGGGCTTATCGCACACGTGCACTAGCACACACACACGCACACGCACACACACACACACACACACACACACACACACACACACACTGGCTGGATGGTTGGTGACAGTTAAGGCACCTCTCTAGAGGAACTACTTTAACCAAATTAAGTCCTTGAGGGGTGGAAACAAGTGTGACATTTTTATTTAAAGAATAGACAAAAAATAAATACGAGTCAGTGACGAGGATTCCTTGAATCTATTACATTTGCAGACCTTCTGTAGTATACAAATAATAGCTCCTTAAAACCTTATTCAGGCGTTCAGCAAAGTTCTTCTTTGTATTTAATCTGTTTTTCAAAAGATTTGTTTTGTAGTGCAGAATAAAGTTCAACCAATGACCTCCTGGCACTTCACAAGAGACAGAAACTGATGAGCTGAAGTTAGGTGTCTGATCAGCAACGCATGCAAAATGGCCAAGAGAGAATTAAAAAATGTTTTATCAATAACCTTCTCCATAAAAAAACCTTCAAAACTACCTTTAGTTTCATTTGGACCCCTCTCTGCATCACCATCAAAAACTATGTTTTAAACATGCAATATGGCCCATTAAGTTAATACCCTTTTTAAATCATAAATATTTCAGCTTGTAACTTGTCTTTTTCAAACTTAAATCAAATTGTGTTTTTCAAAACTACAGACATTTACTGACAAATTCTCCACTTCATGCATTTGAAATTTCCAAAGTACCAGCTAACACGATGTTATACAAGCAAAAACAGCTAATAAAATCAGCCTGCCAGAGACACACACACACACACACCAGCACCGCCCCTATTTTGAGCTGTTTAGCGCCACATGAGCTCCATCTGTACTCAAAGCCTTCATTGGTGACATGTGGCCTGTCCATTATTGCTCTATTAAAAGCTGTGTGCATGTCAATGGGTGTCACGCTGTTCCATAGCAAATATGCATCTTGTATTCTGGCAGAGAGATTAACAACATCAAGCACAGTGACTTCTTTTAATGTCAGTCTCCCTTTGATACTTTGTACATGCATTCGGGGCCTGATTGAGATTAGATCTTACACAAAGTAAGTGTAAGATGATACTGTATAAAAGAGATTGGTGCCCCTGACATTTGAAAGAACTTCTTTGACTGTGTTGGCGTAATAATTATTTATGAAGACGTTTTGTTAAGTTTGCACTTACTGCATGTCTTCCTTATTTCTACTCATTGCCTGGATGTCACCATCTTCCCCCGACTATCTTTTCAAACATTTAGTTTTAGCTTTTACTCTGTTCCACCCGACCCTGACCTTTTGTGTTATGCTCAAAAACTAATCTGCATACATGCATTCGCTTTAGAATGCGGATTAAGAAACGCAGACATAAGTCACGCAGTCTGACAAATACTGACTCACTCTTACATACACGGCCACACAGAAGACATGCGGCACCTTTATTTTCTCTCTCTGTTTCATCTCCCCCCGGGATGTCCGTCTATTTTTGCCCCAGCCTCCTGCTACCTGAGGTGAGGCTGAAAGGTGGTAATGGAGGGCTGACTGAGGCCTGTCACTTCATGCTCTTTCACCCCGGGGACGGTGAGTGGGAAAGTAATGGCCAAGCCTGCCAGATGTAGCAGTCACTTTTAATCAAGTGCACGGCTGTCACTCTGCCTGTATTGATCCCTGTGAAGTCCCCAGGCAGCCTGCAATCGGACCGGTTTCTACACCACAACAACTTTCCTCTCGCCTTTCAAACAACTCCCCATGTGGAGGCATCTTGGACAAGTTAATCATAATCCAGCTCTGTCGTGAAAAACAGCAACCACAGAAAACAAGATCGGGCAGGGTCATCGCCCCTGCCGTTTTACTGTGTGTGTCACTTACACACCATCTCCTAGTGCATATCGGGATTTCATGTGAGACAGATATTTGCATGTAATTCATGTTTCGGTGCATCTTTGTGTCACTGGCTCTCGCTATGTTGGTGCATTCATGCATGGGTTTCTGTATCTAAAGACAGCATGTATATGAGTGTTACAAGCTTAACACATCAGGGTGCTTGAGTAAATCCTTTCATCTTCATATTGTTTGGATGTGAGGTAAGCTTAAAATATCACTATAAGGTTAAGTAGCCACAAAGAAGCAATATTTGTCTCGACTTCACCTCGCTCAACAGGAATGCACGTTATTGTGAGACTGGGTAAAAGTCAGGGTTTGGCACCTGGCTTTTTTTTTCCCAGAGATCTGTTGCAAGGCTCTGGTTTTATTGTTCATTTGCTGAGGCCACAGGGGCTGACTATTACTGGGTCATAACTCGGCAGGATGATGAGGGATGAATTCTAATGTGGATCCATCACCAATAGGGACGGGAGGGAGGTGGCAGGAATGAGAGCTGGAGGACTCATGGGGGAGATGGGAATAAAGTATGTCATGAGCACACACTTGTATGCAAACACAGAAACACACACATAAACTCAGACATATGCAGGTGCATGCACTGTCCTTTCTACTGGAAATGTAAGCCATGTTTGTGCATATTAACTCCTCATACGTGTATTATGGTCACATGTTCTCAGGTTTCAATTTCTATCTTGTTATTTTTTACTACATTGAATTGAATCTAACTTTTATACTGCCACACAATAAAAAGGTGCAGACCAAAGACGAGAATGTATGGAGGTCATTCTCTTATCTGTGCAACACTTTGCTGTTTTTCACTCTTCACCAAAACTCCATTTGTGTGCAAGGATCAGGGCTGGCTGGAAAATAGACGAGAGAGAGCGGTTGCAGAATAATCTGCTCCACCATCCAGACACATGGTTGACTCCATGTGGTAAACCTCGCTGACAGATGCTTAGAGTAAGAGTAAAAGGAAAGGTGTTAGGCAATGACATGTGAAATAGAGGGCAGACTGTCGAGCCCCCTGCATTGCAGATGTACTCCACTGCACCATAGTGGACAGACAACACTGAACAAGGCAGGCAGCAGTGGGAAGACACAGTGTTGAGGGAATTTGGTAAAGGAGGATTTTTGTGACGCTGCATATAAACTGGTGAATTTTAATCCTCAAGCTTGCCACGTGAAGCAATATGTAATCTTATGAAAATGTACTGAAGATGTTGAATAACACAAAGGATTCATAGCAATGTTAAATTATGCTGGAGTCCAATAAAGCTGACAATTAGTTGCTGTAAAGCATATCTCATACAGAATGTACATTTTCTGTGCTGCTGCCAAAGAGGGTATAGCAACCAAATGATGATTATTTTATTTCTATCATGTGATAGGTCGCTGCAACAGTAATTTACAGTTTCTCCCTTCCTTGTATAGGAGCAGAATAATTTCAAGTTATAGATTTTGGTTCAATTTAGATTAAACTTTAATGATCTCTGTGGGGAAACCCGGTTGCTGCAGCTGAGGAGAATAATATATTAATAATAATAATAATAATAATAATAATAATAATAATAATAACTACAACAACAAATAATAATAATAATAATAATAATAATAGCAATAACAACAACAATAACACTAAAAAATAATAATGATAATAATAATAACAAAAGAAAAAAATACAACGATAATAATAATAATAATAATAAAACAGAATGTATTGGAGATATTTCAAGAAGTTTCCACAAGCAACCATTACTGATTATACTGCGGTAAAAATCATAAATTATGATTATAAATTATTATGAAAAAATTCTGAAATGAATTATGATTATAAAATATTTTGACAGAGTATGTTCAAGAGTACAAATGTGTGATTCTCACAAAATCCTGGTTTCAAATATTACAAATATGAAACATACATGAATAAGGTAAAATTATTTTTGAACAGTAAAAAACAAGATAATTGGGACTATTAAACTCAAAGCATATATGTCATTTCACATTTCCCAAAACAAGTCCATTATTCTTATTACTGTAACTATCCAAAACAACCAAAACATTAGAAAAACTAATAATTATCTATATTTTTGAAAATTGTACAGTACTGTTCAGAGTTACATGACTATCTGGGAAAAAGGTTTGTTACGTAAATGCATTTATTTAATGTTCAGCCCCAACAATCTCCAACCTGGAAGTCATGCTGCAAAACTGAAAACGTATTCATTCTTCACACAAATTGAAAAGCGACATATTATTTGTTAATTAGATAATTAACCTCTCAATTATCACCTGTTTTGGTAATGATATACGTGTTTGGGAAGTGAGGTTGATGATTTCGGTAATGAGAATTGATAAGATTGATTTCTTTAGTCTTGTGTTTGAAAGATAATCTTACTAATTCAATAACAAGGACAGCTGCATATTAACACCTCAATAAAATGTGAAATCAAAAACAACATTAGTTCATCTCCGCTCATAACGTTATTCTGTTATCGTCTTAAAAAATACAACATATAAGATGCAATATACAGTATAACAACAAAACACAAACATGTTTCATAGAACTTCATGGATTTTCACCAGCATTAAACTGATTATGTTTAGTTCAATTGACAATGACTTGAAGGATATTTGCATATGCATATTTATATGTAAATATCCTTTAAGTCACCGTCATCACATTTGAGATAGAGAAGCAAAGATCAAGACAGATAAGACATTTTGTTTTTCCATCAATACAGTTTAGAGCCAATGCTTTTTCTTTTCTTTTCTTTATCAGAACATCTTGTTATGTAAAGCACATCACAGGAAATTTCTATCGTCTGCACAGCTTGGGTGACATGGGGAGAATGCAGGACGAGTGGGGTCTGTCTTTGGGATTTGCAACCTAAGTATCAACCCTTGCTTTCTTACAACACACTGGTGCAGAATCCCTCACAATCCCCTTCACTGTGGAAGAAAGATTTTGCACTGCAGCTCGCATAAAGTCAGCAGGAAAAACCAAGGAAATGACATGGCTCCTCCAGTGCCTTCTGTCTTTTCTGCAGGAAACAGACCGATGGCTCTATTAAAGCAGCGGCTCCATACACCCTGGGTAAAATAGCTGTCAGATTTGTCACTTTCAAATGACATACCTATTAGAAGCTAATAAAACCCCTGAGCTAAGTTGAGCCAGCCGGCACATATCAACGCTACAATTCCGCAGAAGGATGAGATGTTGAGGCGAAAGAGAGAAGGATATTTTTTTTTGCCTTTATGTAAGCTTTTGTTTGCCTGTTCGGCCCCTGTCAAGTTAGACAATGCAGTTCCCTGAGAGTCTAATCGATGCTGCAAATGTCAAAGACTTGCATGAGGCCAAAACATGACTCTCAGTGTGGCGTTGTTATCTGCAGGACAAAGACTTCGACAGCTGATGCCCAGTCCTGGGGTAAGAGCCAACATCTACAGAGGCTTTATCTTATATAGTCTTCTCATCCACTCAATGCCAGTGATCCACCCTAATCTAAGAGGTGTTGTTAATCAGGAAAATCTCTCTGTGCTTGCTGCCTCTCTGTGAGCTGCATTTATGATAAGGTGCAAGGGTTTGTCAACAAGTGGCAGGTATGTTACCTTAGCATGTTATTTGGTAAGTATCAGACTTAGAGTTTTAGAGCTTGTAAATTACTGCTCAGACACAATTACTTTCATTTATTATGTTTGCTTTTTGAAACATTCATCATATTGATTTGTTTACATGTGATGGAATGGGCACACACACACACACACACACACACACACACGCACACACAGCCATTGTAATTCAGGGAGCATCTACAGTGAAGATTGCAGTGTTGTGTCATTAAGACAGCCCCCCCAAGGGTACCATTATTCTACAGATGCACAGTAAAATACTCAGACATACACCCACACACAACACACACACAGTCAGGCTACCTTAATTGGCCTTACTCTCACAAGAGAGTTGTATTTTTTTTTTTATACATTGTGTGTTGAAGACCAAAACTGAACTCCCAAAGGCTTCAATGTTGTGACGTAGTTTTCAATATATCAAGGCAGATTTTATCTCTGCAATAAAAGCAGATTGGTCACAGTAGTCTGTCTTTCCCAAAGCAAATAAAATTTCAGTAGTCTTGAAATTATAATGGGACTATATAAATTTTATCAATCAATACATTGATTAGCAATTATACAATGGCGGCAGACCTGGGCATAAAACGTTTAATGTGCTGAAGAACGACGACATGACTAAACATGGACGGGTATCTATGACTATCATACAGTTTCTAATTTTTATTGTTTCCCCATTTCCCCCCCAAATGTATCTCAAAGGGACTACAACACCCTCTATCTAGACTCTTTGTCTACTAATTAGAAAGAGTCTACGCTATTGCTATACAAGCAGCTCCGATTTAAATACATAGTGCAAACAGTCAAGTAACAAATAAAGTTAATGTCATTAAAAGTGTCTAATACTACGTTGAAAGAGACACACCTTTGGGTGTTTTGGGGTTACCACTGGCCCTATAGGACTGAATTGGGATACAGAAGAACTAAGACAAACTATTTCAAAAGAACATTAAGTTAAGTGAACGATGGAATATTTAGTACTTCAAAGCAAGCTGCAGTACTGCTCAAACATTACTCCACTATACTGACTTAACTACGTTGTCACCAGAGAGGTGTTTTCACAGTCCTGAAGGGAAAGACGTCTGTGCAAAATCTGAGATTCAAATATACCATGGGCAAGTTAGATTTGGTATGCCACAAAGCCTGAAGCCTCCAGCGCAGAGCAGACTCGTCAGTACAGACAGCAAGAGTTTGCATTGACATAGTGAACGGTTTGACAGCAATCATGGTGGAGTGTGGCTGTAAACCAGAGCCTGAAACTTCCATTCACTGTCTACCAAAAAATGCCATAAGATAGTATTGTATGTTTCACAACCACTAACAAGCTAACAAACAACATAAACAAATAAAAGATGCTAACTACACTTACCTTTCTAATACATCTGTTAGTTGCCGTTATTTTGGTCTGGGTCTGACTTGGGCTCAAACATGTACATTAAGGCTGAATCTCTCCGATGTTTCCCAACGCTAGCCATCTGCTCTTTCACCGGTCAACCTGCCGCAAGCAGCGGTGGTGGGCGGTGCGCAAGGTCTGTGATATTTGCATATTCACAGCTTCCCGGCCGAGTCTTTTGATTTTTTATTTACTTTTTATGTGGGAAAACCACGTTATTTAAGTACATAAATATATATTTTATGTATTTATTTACTTATTACACGTAACATGGACCTCATACCATATGTTCCTGTATGTGTGTGAAAAATTGACTTCCATGTAGCGTTCAGCAACTGGGCCTCAGGATTACCAAACACCACGAAACAACATCCATTCTCTTCTATCTATCCCAGACTTTCAGTGCCGAGGAGAGAAACAACCGGCCCATTGCTATCCATCTCTTTCTGTACTGGAGGGACTCGAGGTGATACATTCAACTCTTACCAAAGCCCATTGGCAAGAGATCAAGCACATGTTGTCCCAGAACAAAGTGCATAGTGTTCAGATTTTAGTGCCGTGTTCAGTTTCTGATACATGTTTCAACTCACTCGAGAGTCGCATTAACATCCGTCATTGCTTCGTGGAGACTTCAGGCTGGCTGATTACCCGATCATCCGGCTAGACTTTGCCCACAAGCTGAAACGCATCTAAGATCTCAGTGATCCCCTTTACCCCTTCAAGAAATACTTAAGCCCATAACACCAGTAGCACTTCACAACTTGTCGTTTCTATGTTTGGGTTCTGTATTGATTCGACAAAAAGAGATAACATGTTAATTGTCGAGCTTTAGATGATGGTTATAAGTGGACTTAATTTCCTTTGCACAGAGCGAGGCTAGTTGTGTGCCACTATTTCCAATCTTTATGCTAAGCTACTATCGGCTAGCTGTAGCTTCAGACAAATATTAGAGTAGTATCTATCTAGTCATCTAACCTTTGGAAAAAAAGCGGATAGGATACCTTTATTAAGTATAATTATTTATTAAGTATTCTTTAACATGAGATGGAATCCACCTGAGGAGGTACAAAATCTCAATTTAAAGTTACTGTGTGGAACTTTTAACTGGTTATAAAACAACCTCAACTTAATTTAATACTGATGCCTCTACAGTATATGACATGCATACGTAAACGACACCATTGGCTATTTCTTTATAGTTATTCTCAATGCTCGTCATCTGTGCCACCGGGTCCCATTCCTGTGCAATCAAACAAAATCATGCAGGTTCACCAGAAACTCCTTCAACTCTGACTCCGGCGGGGCCTCTGGCAGCCACAAGCACACCACGGACAGACCCAGATCCTGCTTCGGCCCCGCAGTACGGCTATGTTGGCAGCGTGGTGCAGGTGTTGGATCCCAGTGGAGAAAGGCGGAGCAGCGAGGCGAAGCTCTGCTCCTGTCCGGAGGAGGAGCCGCTGCTGCTGGACTTTGAGCTCTCCACCTATTGCAGGAGCTCCGACTGCAGGTCAAACCACGAATAACCATGTAGAAATAGCCAATCGTTTCTATGTAGGTCATATAAAGGCACCATTATTAAATTGAGACCGTTTCATAACCAGTAACTTTAAACAAATAATGTTTTGATTGATGATCCCACACAGGATAACTTTGACTTGATTTAAAATACTAATATCTCAATTTTAAAAACGTTTTTTTCATTCATACATTTACTTACATTGCCAGGTACATTTCTAACTAGGACCTAAAGCAGGAGCTTTAGCTTTAGTACCCTCATCCACCAATAAGCTTTTACACACAAGCGTGTCTCGCTGTGAATGCACCCAACATCTGCCTCATGTCATGGTGAACAGACAATCTCCCTTGTCCATCCTGCATCAACCTCTCTGGAGACCCCTGGCCACCTGTTAGACACACAGACACACACACTCTTCCTGCTCCACCCTTCCACCACATGAATAATGCATCATCAGACAGTCGGCAGTGAACTAATGAGTCAATTGCTTAGAGAGCCTGGAGAGACACCCGTGCGCTGTGATGGTTATACCAAGCCGTCTCCTCGTTCGGGTTGTACGCAACACCAGATGTCCAAGGTGCGGGGTGATGAATTATGGGTCATCCCTCTCGCCCCTCTTCTGCAGTGTCACCACATTAGGAGGCAAGAGCATGTGGTTTTGCCCATGTGGTTATGTGCATGTGTGTGTGTGTCCGTCTTTGCTCAAGGATGGAAAACCGTTTATTTGCACATTGTACGGAAAGGTTGGGATCATTTAACTTTGATGCTTTTTCTCTGCAGAGGGGATATTTCCCTCTGCAACCACAGCTTATGTTCTGTAAGCATTTGTACTGCAAGGCATCTGAGGAAAATATAGTTGTGCTGGTGATATAATAGGGACTGAAATACAATGTGCGTCTGAGCATGCAAAGGAGGAGGTATACAAGTATGAAACATGCTTGTGAAAGCAGATTTAAATGATTGTTTACGCATGCATGTGCGAACAAACGCTGTATTTTGAATATGTGATCATCTTAATGTTGTGCTTTGGTACACTGCAATGCAATTTTTCTCATATTTGATTAATTTATTTCTTCATTTAGCATAAAACATTAGCAGTTCTTCACATGATGATCATATTTAAAAGCACATATTTGATCTTACATTTGGCCTTACTTTTACAAGTGACTCATTTTCTCTTCAAATACAATTTGAAAAGAAATATCATCCATCTATGATCGGATGATGAGCATGCCAAAAAACAAAGTGCAGCGAACAGTGAGGAGATTTAAAGTGTGACCAAAGCTTCCCAAGCGACGCTATTGAAGTCACAAGCTCCAGTGACAATTACAGCCAATTCAATCCCCAAGTCCACTCAGCCACTTTAACAGTCTCTCAGTGTAGAGCGAACTTCTTCCAATGTCAGAGTGAAACACTGTGTAAAGAGCAAGATTTCATTAATAATCCTTTCAAAGTGAAATGTCTGCCTTTGCAGTTTTAGTGTGATCCTACTGACAGTAAGGGCAGACTGTGAGGCCAAGTTGTAATTGGGGTTTCTTGAGCCAGCACATAATGCTGCAAGAAACTGTTTAACATGTTTAAACTTAGTCAAGTACTGTTAGCATTCTGCGGGGAATTTATAGCCATACAATAAATGGTTCATTGGTCAGCTACAGTGGGTGTCAGTCAGAATCTTTTTTTTTCTCATTGTGTTGCTTGTATGATTTTTGGTCATAACTACTGTAGCTGTACAACAACAAGGAAGCAGAAACAGAGCTGGGATATAAAATAGGGGGAAAGAGCCAGAAAGAGCTGTTTTAGAATATAAATCCAGTATATGCAGGTCTTTTGATTCATTGTAATATAAATGTGTTCCTGATTTGTCAGCTCTACATTGTTTAGAAAGCACGGGCAATAAATCCAATTACATTGTAAAAGCATCAGTGACTGGCATTGATGGGGCTTTGAGACTAAGCACGGCCAGTATGTCTAATGGGGATAACCCACTCTAACAATTAGTAGAGAATCTCGCCTGTAAATATGCTTTGCGCCAAACTGTCTGGCTCCTCCTGACAGATCATTATTAGCTTTAGGTGCCAGGAAGATGTGCATGTTGATTACCAACTGCTTCATCTATCTCACCCCAAACAGCAACATTATCTGATTCAATATTCAGAGCAACCACTCACATTTAGATTAGCCCTGACAAATTGTGAATATATAGATAACGCTACCATAATTACCATCGCTACCAAAATAAACAAGCACGGGCAAGTAAAAAAAAAAAAGAGTGTGCTTAGCAAGATCTCTTTCTGTGCCCTCTACAAGGCCAAAGTGGCACAAATTAATTTAGAAAATGTTAAGGGTTTTCTACATCCCACAGAGATTTACCATCGATCATGATTTCATTAAGTATGCAACAGTCATTCACAACTCTCACAATCAACATGGCCTTTATCTGTCTGTTAACTTTGATTTTTGTAAATGGAGTTCTTGATGCTCCACCACCCTTCACTCTGAGCCAAATCAATGGTTGTTAACATCATGTGATTCATAGCTCCACTGTAGAACTTTATCACAGAGGTACTTAATACTTTGTGCTGGTTTGTCCTTTGAGTACAAGTGGAAAGCTCCCAGGATATGCCAGTTGTCTCACAGACAGCCAGAGAAAAATATTGCTAAATAATTATCACTTATTTTCACTGCTGCTCAAGATAAAAGCAATCTACTAATGCAGGTTTCCAAGTGATTTTTTTTATAAACATGAATCAGGTTTGTCATCAGATATGCAGGATGGTAATACTGGAAAATGCATGCTGTTAGAAAATGTTGCAGTAATGAAAGTGGAGGGTTTCTAACTCCTTGGCAATAATGTCTACATTACATTTCTACCTGTAACCTTTCCAATAATTTTTATTCTGTTTGATTTCCGCTCTCACACTTGTATGGGTATATCTATATGTGTGTGTGTGTGTGTGTGTGTGTGTGTGTGTGTGTGTGTGTGTGTGTGTGTGTGTGTGTGTGTGTGTGTGTGTGTGTGTGTGTGTGTGTGTGTGTGTGTGTGTGTGTGTTGGCCTGTGGATACGGAGAAATAGTTCTACCAAAGTTTTAAAAGCCGGTGAAATAAAAAAGACAAGCTCTGAGCACTGTGTATGCTGCTACACTGATCCTGATTTAGTTCACATTCAATTGGGCTGAAACGATTCATTGGTACAAAGAACATTTCAATAGAGCTGGGCTGCTTTGTGTAATTCTCACTGTACAAGCAGGTATAAAGCTGCAGCATCAAGGAAGATTTAAGGGATCACAAAATACATTAAATCAAGGCCTTCATATCAGATATAAGAACCTAGATTAATTTAATAAGATTAAGAGTAAAAAAAGAATAATTAATTGCTGGTGTGGGTATTCTAATAGGATTTTTTGTGAAAGACAAAAATATAAAGTATAGTACTGGCAGACTTGTCCTATTTTGAATGTCAGTTGTGCAATGATCATCCCGTATTGTGTTTGGCACAGTAATCCAATAGAGGCTGTCCCTCTGATCTTTTGGACAAGTCAGTGGTGAGAAGTGCTTAACTGGGATTCAACAATCATCCAACCACACTAAAACTTGTCAGGTTACAAGTGCCACTTTATTTCGCTATGCTTCATTCACCTTTCCACGTGGGTTGGTCTCCATCATGTCACAACTCTTTCTTTTTTTTTGTTCAAAGCTTGTAATTCAAAGATGGCAGTTATATTTGTAACACATTCTTGTAGCTTTCATAAAAGTTAGCGCAGAGGAAACATTTTTCAATTATCTAAGGAGGTGCAGTCTTTTTCTAATATTTGTCCAATAATGGGGTTCAAACCAAAAACAAATCTTACATTAAAGCTATAGATTAAAGTAAATGTGCACGGATCGATTGGCCACTGGTCAAAGCGGCCGCTTGTCAGCTGATCGGCCGATCTCATATATCCAATTATTTTTGCAGGTCAAATTCACACACTTGCTCAATGTGGATTTGACGTTGAGCACACAGCGGCACAGGCAGTAAGTTCCCAGCCACGCCCGCACAAAAGGTTGCAATTTGTAACATCTGCAAGTCCTAAATAAGCTCTGGAGGATCAGCCGTAAAAACAAAGTTTTGACCGCAACAACGTCCTGTAATTGGTGCAGTTTTGGAGAAAAAGTAAGTTATTAATAGTCAATGTTTTATTATGAACAAACAATTGAATTTTAAATGTTCCATGTAAGAAAAGTTACAAAAAATGTTTGTGTAGTTCTTGAAAGAAAGAAAATGGGAATCAGCAGGTCAGACTTCGGCCAAGAAAATTGTAATTGATGCATGTCTACATCTTAGTTTAAGCATGTTAGCTAACTTACTAGCACTAAACACAAAGTACAGCTGAGGCTGATTGGAATGTTATTAGTGTTGCAGGGGTTTTGTCATAAAGGAAAGTATTGTACAATATTTTTGACCTGAAGATAGTGCCAGATAAAAAAAAGTTAGAGGATCACCCCAGTGATTACAGTTGATCCTGAGGGGGCCATGAATGCCTGTACAAAATGTCATGGCAATGCATCAAATAGTTTGTCAAGACATTTCACTCAAGACCACAGATACAGGAAAAGTCAAAGGATCACAAAGTCAGTAGGTATATTCCTCTGGGGGTCATTAAAGTCTGTACAAAATGTCAAAACGCTACCATGGCTAAAAACACTTCAGCCCAATAAAACCATTCACTGTGACACATTCTGGAACTCTCTCTTCCGTGTACCTGATGGCTTTAATGACATCTACACACAGTACCGTGAAGTCACCATAGCGATCCGTACTGATGCTTTCATGAACAACCAGCTGAGAAATTGACTGTCATGTTCTTTGCATCACATAACTATGAGCGACTCAAACTGGAAAACAGTGTGAATGTTCAGTGAAGACTGAATGTAAAATGCTTTGCATGAAATGTGCACACGAACACAAATAAAGTGAGGTGTATAAATGGTGATTGCAGTAGCTCCATAATAATGCCACTGGAACTACAGTGACAGAGTAAAAAGGTTATTTAAATGAGGGGCTCATAAATGTTCAAATGTAAAACTACCCTTCAGTCAGTAAATGTTTAATTCAAGTTCCGGAAGTGCCTTCTTTCTCGTAGGATTCAGAGTCATCAGATGATTCTGGGTCAATACTTGCCTCTTGCAGTCGAGTTTTTGTCATATTTAATGACACGTGCTTAGACCAAAACAGGGCTGAGTGTTCCAGAAATCCCAGCAGATTTCTCTTTGATATGCCCACATGCTGTGGCAACCAGCTGAATTCATTCATCATCAAATACAGTATATTTTGTAAACAAATGCACATTTCAATTATAATTGTCAATTCATCAGTACATTTCATCAATCACCATCTCATTCATTCATATTCCATGCTAAGCAGTCAATGCTGCAGTGTTTTGTATTGGACTTCAAAGCAATCGCTTCACAACAGTATTGCCTGCACTTTGATGTGACGCGCCACATTTCCCCAACAAGCCAACAGCGCCAGAGACCGGTGAAGCTACCAAAAAATTATAATATATATTTTTTTTTAAACAGCAGCCAGTGGCAGAGAGACACCATGTCTACAGATATTATAATATCTACATCTTAATTTTAAATCAAACATGTTTTATAAAATGATGTGATAACTGGTCAGAGACGGTATCTTTTATGAGTCAGTCAAAACAAAATCCTTGACACCAAAACTGTGAAAAGTACCGATTTATATACTCAACTAATCCAGTTTAACATATTGAATATGAACAAATACTGCTTTAGTTTGCGCTTCTAGACAGACCTGTCGTGCTTTATTCTTTACAAAAACGTGTGGGATTGATATCCTTTTATCTTAGATTCTATCCATTTTATATTCAAAGCCTGTTATTTTCCTCTTCTAATAAAACACATGTATAATGTATGTCAAAACATTCAAATAGACAAATCTTTGACAAAGTTGTGCTTCTTTTGTGCAACGTGTCATCATGCTATCCATGACTATTTCAAAAATATTGTTGATCAAAAGCGTAATCTGTGAAAATTAGTTTTTAGGTAAAACATAACACCTTCTACCTGATGTTGAATAGTGTATACATATGTTCAGAGTAACACTTTAATAAACTATTTATTTTTATGAGCGATCAAAACAGATCAAAACTATTTCCTTTCAGTTCTCAGTCGCTGTCTGTTTGATCAATTTGGCAGTTGCCACCGCCAACTGATACTGTTAGTGATGATATAGAAGGAGGCTCAGTGACTTCAGAGACAACCTGGTAGGAAAGTTGGGTAATGTTTAGCTGTGTACAGTCTGTGTTTAGCTGTGTACAGTCAGTGTTTACCTATGTACAGTCTGTGTTTAGCTGTGTACAGTCAGTGTTTACCTATGTACAGTCTGTGTTTAGCTGTGTACAGTCAGTGTTTACCTATGTACAGTCTGTGTTTAGCTATGTACAGTCTGTGTTTAACTGTGTACAGTCTGTGTTTAGCTGTGTACAGTCTGTATTTACCTATGTACAGTCTGTGTTTAGCTGTGTACAGTCTGTGTTTAGCTGTGTACAGTCTGTATTTACCTATGTACAGTCTGTGTTTAGCTGTGTACAGTCTGTGTTTAGCTGTGTACAATCTGTATTTACCTATGTACAGTCTGTGTTTAGCTGTGTACAGTCTGTGTTTACCTGTGTACAGTCTGTATTTACCTGTGTACAGTCTGTATTCACCTATGTACAGTCTGTGTTTAGCTGTGTACAGTCTGTGTTTAGCTGTGTTTAGTCTGTATTTACCTGTGTACAGTCTGTATTTACCTATGTACAGTCTGTATTTACCAATGTGCAGTCTGTGTTTAGCTGTGTACAGTCTGTATTTACCTATGTACAGTCTGTATTTACCAATGTACAGTCTGTATTTACCTATGTACAGTCTGTATTGACCAATGTACAGTCTGTGTTTAGCTGTGTACAGTCTGTGTTTAACTGTGTACAGTCTATATTTACCTGTGGACAGTCTGTGTTTATCTGTGTACAGTCTGTGTTTAGCTGTGTACAGTCTGTGTTTAGCTGTGTACAGTTTGTGTTTATCTGTGTACAGTCTGTGTTTACCTATGTACAGTCTGTGTTTAGCTATGTACAGTCTGTGTTTAACTGTGTACAGTCTGTGTTTAGCTGTGTACAGTCTGTATTTACCTATGTACAGTCTGTGTTTAGCTGTGTACAGTCTGTGTTTAGCTGTGTACAGTCTGTATTTACCTATGTACAGTCTGTGTTTAGCTGTGTACAGTCTGTGTTTAGCTGTGTACAATCTGTATTTACCTATGTACAGTCTGTGTTTAGCTGTGTACAGTCTGTGTTTACCTGTGTACAGTCTGTATTTACCTGTGTACAGTCTGTATTCACCTATGTACAGTCTGTGTTTAGCTGTGTACAGTCTGTGTTTAGCTGTGTTTAGTCTGTATTTACCTGTGTACAGTCTGTATTTACCTATGTACAGTCTGTATTTACCAATGTGCAGTCTGTGTTTAGCTGTGTACAGTCTGTATTTACCTATGTACAGTCTGTGTTTAGCTGTGTACAGTCTGTGTTTAGCTGTGTACAGTCTGTATTTACCTATGTACAGTCTGTGTTTAGCTGTGTACAGTCTGTGTTTAGCTGTGTACAATCTGTATTTACCTATGTACAGTCTGTGTTTAGCTGTGTACAGTCTGTGTTTACCTGTGTACAGTCTGTATTTACCTGTGTACAGTCTGTATTCACCTATGTACAGTCTGTGTTTAGCTGTGTACAGTCTGTGTTTAGCTGTGTTTAGTCTGTATTTACCTGTGTACAGTCTGTATTTACCTATGTACAGTCTGTATTTACCAATGTGCAGTCTGTGTTTAGCTGTGTACAGTCTGTGTTTAGCTGTGTTTAGTCTGTATTTACCTGTGTACAGTCTGTATTTACCTATGTACAGTCTGTATTTACCAATGTGCAGTCTGTGTTTAGCTGTGTACAGTCTGTATTTACCTATGTACAGTCTGTATTTACCAATGTACAGTCTGTATTTACCTATGTACAGTCTGTATTGACCAATGTACAGTCTGTGTTTAGCTGTGTACAGTCTGTGTTTAACTGTGTACAGTCTATATTTACCTGTGGACAGTCTGTGTTTATCTGTGTACAGTCTGTGTTTAGCTGTGTACAGTCTGTGTTTAGCTGTGTACAGTTTGTGTTTATCTGTGTACAGTCTGTGTTTACCTATGTACAGTCTGTGTTTAGCTATGTACAGTCTGTGTTTAACTGTGTACAGTCTGTGTTTAGCTGTGTACAGTCTGTATTTACCTATGTACAGTCTGTGTTTAGCTGTGTACAGTCTGTGTTTAGCTGTGTACAGTCTGTATTTACCTATGTACAGTCTGTGTTTAGCTGTGTACAGTCTGTGTTTAGCTGTGTACAATCTGTATTTACCTATGTACAGTCTGTGTTTAGCTGTGTACAGTCTGTGTTTACCTGTGTACAGTCTGTATTTACCTGTGTACAGTCTGTATTCACCTATGTACAGTCTGTGTTTAGCTGTGTACAGTCTGTGTTTAGCTGTGTTTAGTCTGTATTTACCTGTGTACAGTCTGTATTTACCTATGTACAGTCTGTATTTACCAATGTGCAGTCTGTGTTTAGCTGTGTACAGTCTGTATTTACCTATGTACAGTCTGTATTTACCAATGTACAGTCTGTATTTACCTATGTACAGTCTGTATTGACCAATGTACAGTCTGTGTTTAGCTGTGTACAGTCTGTGTTTAACTGTGTACAGTCTATATTTACCTGTGGACAGTCTGTGTTTATCTGTGTACAGTCTGTGTTTAGCTGTGTACAGTCTGTGTTTAGCTGTGTACAGTTTGTGTTTATCTGTGTACAGTCTGTGTTTATCTGTGTACAGTCTGTGTTTAGCTGTGTACAGTCTGTATTTACCTGTGTACAGTTTGTATTTACCTGTGTACAGTTTGTATTTACCTGTGTACAGTTTGTGTTTACCTGTGTACAGTCTGTATTTACCTGTGTACAGTCTGTGTTTATCTGTGTACAGTCTGTGTTTAGCTGTGTACAGTCTGTGTTTAGCTGTGTACAGTCTGTATTTACCTGTGTACAGTTTGTATTTACCTGTGTACAGTTTGTGTTTAGCTGTGTACAGTCTGTGTTTAGCTGTGTACAGTCTGTATTTAGCTGTGTACAGTCTGTGTTTAGCGCTGTACAGTCTGTGTTTAGCTGTGTACAGTCTGTATTTACCTGTGTACAGTTTGTGTTTAGCTGTGTACAGTCTGTGTTTAGCTGTGTACAGTCTGTGTTTAGCGCTGTACAGTCTGTGTTTAGCGCTGTACAGTCTGTGTTTAGCGCTGTACAGTCTCTAAACAGTTGTTGATTTTCAGAGGAATTTTCTCGAAACTGCTAAAATTTTAATGACCAGAAAAACTTCCATTTAAATAAATAATGAAATATTGGAAACTTCATTCTCACCAGTAATATAAGATAGCAGTGAAAGACCATTTCTGCACGTCCTGCTGACGCTGCTGACTAAAAGACTCCTAAGTAAGAATATTAAGTAATCAGAATTATTACCTTAAAAGGATACAGAGTCCTTTTCACGAACCTTCATCAGAAACTACGATCACATATCAGGTCCTCTCCAGGACAATTATTAGGAAATAACCAAAAGAACACATTAGTTTTCTGTCGTATGTGTTTGCATCTATTTCTGCAGGCGAAGGAGTGACTCACAGTGAAAATCTTTAACAATTTCATATGAATGCATTTCCTGTGTGCTACTCTGTATTGCGTATTGATGATACACCGTTGCCATCCAGCCTCTGTGAATGCTTTTGCTAACTTTTGTTTTTAAAGTTGGGTATGTGCTTACTCTCCAATATGACACATCAGGGAAATTAACTGTATTGTATGTAGGAGACATGTTACTTCAAGTGGCCACAGAAGTTTGTGGAACTGGAGATTTTTTCTTTTAAGTGAGCATGAACCACAATAATTGCTTGACAGACAAACAAAACGCTGGTATTTAAACTCAAATGTTATCACCAGAAATTCACAAACTAATCATCACTAACTTTATAATTAGGACTCTAGCTCTGAAAAGTGAAAAATAAACACAAAACAAATGAACAAATTGGTAACGCAATACATAAGTTTAAAAGCAAGGACAAGTTTTTTCACCCCGTATCACTTATGTTTGAATAATTTACTTTCTCATTTATTCAAAAGCAATTATTCTGAGCCATGGAAATGATTTGTTGGAACAAGTATTGTTTCACTTGTAGACTATATTTATATATAATAAAAAAACTAAAATAGCACTAGGATTCACCAGTTACACCTTAAAAACCTCTGGGAAAGAAGAATAACTCCAAATATGAACCAACCATCATTAAATCTGTATCTGCTTCTGAGGCGTGATTTGATCGGTTATCAGAGATACCTTCCTCCCCTACTGAACTCTCTCTCCCTCTCACCCAACCTTTCCTCCAGTTATGTGATTGGCCTCAATCCAAGATCTTAAACATATTCACCTCGCGGTGAACGCCTCACACTTTTCACTGTGCTTTATTTTGTGACAAGGAGCCGTTTATAAACCCTTAAAACATCTGTCAATCAAATTCTGTGTCATCCTACCCGACACCACATGCAGTGAATATTATCAGTGAGGTAAGGCAAACATCACACAAGCCAAGAACTGAAAATAGGCTGAAGTTGTTGGCACATCAGATGCTGGAACAGTATGGAGAGCACTGCTACTGAAGAGTGCACAGTGAAGCATGGGCAGCCACACCACATACAGTTAAATTATTTTAACAGCTTAATATGATCATAACTTGTACTTTTTATTTGTGATTAATGGCTATGGAGTCCTCAAAGCTGTCAAGTGCAAGTTTTACTGGAGGAAATATACTAGGGTTGGGCGATTGGACGATTATATCTGGTATTGCGATTGGTTGAGTACATCGCCTGTTATTTTATTTTGCTAATTTAATAGTCTGCCTTCAAAGAGTGAATATATCAACAGATGTCGGTTGTTTGGCTGCCGGTGGTCGGTTTGGAACATTTAACATATCGCCCAACCCTAAAACGTATCCAGTGTTGGTAGAGCCGATCATTGATATTGCAAGCCTTTGCTATGTCGGATGTTTTCATCCTCCTCCACAAGTCTCTTTTGATCATTGCAGGCAGAGCCTCAGGTCCCCTGGTGGGAGCAGCACAGCCCAGGATGTGGAGACATGGACACAGAATGACCCTAAACAAAGCACAACTACTGTTTCAGACCTGTACTGTACGCCTCAGCAGTTTATGCCACATCTGTACAGTCAATTTGCAGAGCCTCTGTTTGGATAGGGCATGATCCATGAAACAAACAAACAGACTCTCAGACTGGCAAATCCCAATCTTTTCCTCCATATACGGAGCCAGGCCACACTGGGTGAAGCCGTTTTGATATTTCATCCTCCTCACATTGTTGGTGAGCAAGGTCATATGCTGCCAACTCACTGGCCTGATTGGCATGGAAGGCAGACAGTCTTTTGGGGAGGAATGAGGAGTTCCTGCACATGCACACTTGGCTTGTGAACAAGGTGTGGAGCTTACCCACATTCTTTGCTGTGGCTTTAGCGAGAAGAAAGGCCGTTTTGCCAGAAGGCCCCTTTGACTAAGGCTTCCCCTAGGGTTCAAAAGGGAGCAGACAAAGCGCTTCTAGCACTCAAAACTTGGCTTCAGTACAAATCCCACAGAGTAACTCATAAGGCTTCTAACACTAGGTATCCTTTAGAAAACAGATAAGAAGTCTGTGAGACCTTTCAGTTTGGTTTCACACTCTACCATGTGGGCCATGATGGTGGCCACATGTACCTTCGAGGTAGAGGCTGATCTATTGCCATCTAGCAGAGAGTGCAGAAGCTGCAATATGATTATCAAACTCTCAGGAGCAGGTCCAGCTATTTAGAGGCCAAAGGCACAGCCGTGGAGAGTTTGGGTCTGATGAAAGGTGTCCGCCTTTGTGTGGGAGCAAGTTTATGCCTTGTGGGGATGTAGAAGTGTTCTGAGGGAACGAGCACGTGTAATTTAGGAAATCATCCGTGGCCAGCAACCGTCTGTCACTATGTCACTAATATAATCAGAAAGCACTACGGCCTCTTACAGCCCAATTGCAAGCATAAACACATTTATCTGGTTAGCAAGAAAAACACCTCCACAATGCATCGCTCTTAATCAGATTTTTTATTTCTTTATTTATGTATTAAATTGTACTGTAGTAGCTGAGTTGTTAATTATTCTGAAACACAAATTAAATCTCAGTTAATCTCATTATATTTTCTCACAAAACCTTAAGAAATGTAGCTCATACTTTAATTCCAGTGATTTAAAGATTGCTCTGACTACAAATATCAGTCATGTCGTTGAGACCCTTTACTGCAGCAGCAAACAAAAGGTCGCAGAATACAGTCTGCATACACAAATTCAAGAAACTCTGCAAGACTTAATGTCATTAGATCATGTTCAACGCAGGTGATAGAAAGACAGAAAGCATGAAAGCGAGCTCACTACACCAGGAGGGTTTTATTGCTTGTTGTTATCTTTGGTCACATGAGATCATTAAAAACTCCAGTCCTGAGTGAAGAGGACAGAAGATGAATGTCTCCAGAATCAAGCACCGACAACCGGGAAGAAATAGTCCTACAGTAAGAGTTAATGAGTCGTACTAGGCATATGAATAACTTGAATTCTAAGATTGACATTAAATCCTACACACTGGACCTTTAATGTCTAACTTAGTAGTGACTCTGTATCTACAGATAATGTGTGATGTTCAAGTAAAGTAGGATTATTAAATGATTGCACTTATAATACATGTGCATGAACAGTCAATTAGCCTACTTAGTCATAAAACACTTATAATTAGCTGTTGCTATCTTTAGTTGATGTAGCTGGACCCCTGATTACGTGGTAAGGAGCAGAGTAGACGATATACATTATACTATACATGCAGTATCAATCCACATGTGTGAAAAGCATTAAATGTGCATGCACAGACTGTAGTCAGAGATGAGAGTGTTGTAATCAAATGGAATAATATACCATTAAATAGTAAAGCTGAGTACTGTAATGGAAGTGTGTGCAAGCAAAAGTGCCATAGTGTAAGGTATGGGAAAACACTGAAGTAGTGCAGGAATGTATAACAACCCTGATAAATAATAAATCAAGTAGAATACACACAAACAGAAGAGCAAGTTCTCTATACCTTCTTTTCACTTTGTAATGATTAATTCTTGTTCTTTTCAACCCCTGCCTGATTTTCATAGTGTGCACCATTAAGATTGTTTTTGTTTCATTGTGCAGCAGCACTCAGCGGTGTGTGCCGCTCTCCAATACACACTGTTGATGAAGTTAATAAGCCATCCTTCTGTCACCTTTGACACTGATTTGATGACATACTTTCTTATTTTAAGCCTCGATACAGCATAAAGCAAGATGGAGGTGATTAACATGCTGTAACTTTGTGTAAATGCTGTCAGACGACTGCACAACTATCTGATGGAAGATCTTTTGTCACATAATCCATTTTACGGCAGAGAAACATTGTGTGCACAACATGTTATCTGCAATTGAGAGTTTGTGCTCAGTCTATGTTACCATTACTGTAAAGTGCGACTGCTTTCCTTTCCTACCAGCAGAAGAAAACACTCTGGAGATATCTTTCTGGCTATTAAGCTATTGGTGCTACACAGCAAAATGAGTAATCACAACTTGGATAACGACAATGACGATGGTTTTGTCATAACCTTTAATCATCTGCAGTGCTGTATTGCTTAATTTAGTTATAATAACGTAAATAGGCTGAAACTCATTTACAGTAGATTTAGGCACTTGCTATGCTCTAAACCTCTTTTAATGTTTTATTTTCACACAGTGAGTCAACAGCTAACATTTTACAAATCTATTCAATATATTGCAAAAACATATCTTCACAGCATGAACTCAGAAGAACAAAAAAGTGTTTCATGCATTTAAATGAACAAGATTGTTTCACTTTTATTAAATGTGTCATTCAATATTGAATCGAATGTCCAACATTACTGTTTAATATCTATTAACACGGGCACCCCCGTAAAGTCGGTTAAACTACTTTTAAAGCCACACACTGGTACAACCTCCCCTACTGCCTTCCAGTGTGATTGACTCTCAGGCTGACAGTGCTGTCAGCAGTCAGGCAGGAGAGATGCTTCATGGTGCACTAGGATTTTTTAACTGAACTATGACCAAAATATACACTTTACACTCTAAAACCGGAGTATTATAGGACAACCATGAGACTCAGGTAGGTTGTTGTAGGAGTTTAGTGTAGAACAGGTTCAGGTTGTGCTGAACTGTAGTGTAACTGAAGCAGGACAACTATCAGTAACAATGCTGAGTATTTTAAAAATAAATAATATGAAGTAGGAACAACATGCACAAGACACAAATGAAAATACCGCCTAGATCACAGTCGATCATAAGTGCCATCTACTGAATTTGTCCCTGGCCTTCTCACAACATAATTTAACAATGACTGTGAGAATGTATTCATCTATGTGTAAACATTATACAAATACAAATAAACTACCTTATTTTAAGGTCAATCTTCACTTCACTTCACTTCAGATGAATAAAAACAGCTTGATGAACCCCAGTTCACCTTACTTGAATATATACATGGACAGACGTATACAAAAAACTTCACATGCACTCAGCCTTACACAGTGCATCTCACGTCACATAATTACTTCACCTTGGAGAAGGAAGACAATGTTGCATCTTCAAAACATCTGCAAGGTCCTTATCTTATCTTAAGGGGATAGTTTCAGGAGTTTTGAAACGGGGTTGTATGAGGTACTTATGTACAGTCAGTGTATTACCTAAAGTAGATCTACACCCTCCTGTTTGGAGAAACAGACAGGAGTACCAGCATCGGTTTGTTTCCGTTATTGTGTGACTTCTTTTCAGTTCGGATTCACCAAAGTCACACAATAACAAATAAACTAACTACCTGAGGCAGACCAGCAACTCCCGAGGTCTGTGAGGTAAAACGACTCTGGTGGCTTTGAAGACAGCAGAGATAACGACATCAGATCCCTGTTGGAAAGGACTGTCAGACGGCAAAGTAAAGCAGTGGAAATATTGTAAATTAAGTGTACACCTTTAGGTGGGCCTTTCTTTTAGGGGACTAAAAATACATTGTGCTGCTGCTCCCATGCACAGCAGCACAATGCTTTGCTCCTGTTCTGGTAATCCTATCTGTTTCAACAGACTGGGCGCGTGCCGACCACCATCTACAGGAGGTAATACACTGACTACGGATAAGTACCTCATACAACCCCGCTTCAAAAACATCCAACATATCCCTTTAACCTGCAGACACGCAGAGCAAAGCCTCCCAACATAAAGCATGCACATTGAAGGACTTTGAAAAGGCCTCTTGGGTTAATTACCATGAAAAGTATAATTCAATTCAACATAGACAAACATAAGTTGACATGACGAAAAAAGTTCCATAAATTGCAAATTATAGTTGCAAATATGTGCATAGCTAAGAAGAGAGAACATGCGTTACTGAGTCATGTACCATGAAGCTGCATAAGTTTAAAAACTACTGTCTGCAACTACTTGGGTAGAGAGGTCGTCACAAGATATTAGTCTTTGTGCCCGACTCCACTTCTCTTAACATTTCTCCCCAAGGACTAAATCCTTTTGGCGCAGTCTAATTTATTACTGCACTAACTCTGTCCCAATACATCACCGAAATGAGAGTTTTATTTTTTATTTTCGCTGCATTTGAAAAAAGGGAGCTGTGATGCAGCGTGGCAGAACCTTTTATGAAAGCAGCAGAGGTGACATGTTCTTCCTCAAGCAGAGAGGGAGATTTCTCAAGTTGGCTGTAAGCATTCGCCACATTATAACTCTGTAATGTATGCTAAGCTGTGTCTTTATGAAGGCGGTATTAATGGGTGGGGTCGGTGTAACTGCCTTAAACAAGGGATTAGCCTGTCGCTGATGAGTCGGGGCTATGTGATGGGATTATTTACATTGCTCTGGTGGCGGGGCGCAGGTGTCATTAGAAATACAAATCCCCTAATAAATTTCTGAAATGGGGGGAGTTTCTGAAGTAAGGGGTGGATTGCAGAGAGCGTTGCCTGGAACAATGCTCGTGTCATCTGCAGTCTCACAGAATTTGCAACGTTAATCTAGTTATATTGTGAAGTTGAGAGTCAAAAAGTTTTGCTGTACTTTGTCACCAGAGTGTTTCTTGATTGGCTGAAAGAGTGAATTAACAATGTTCTAGTCAGAGGAAAAAAATAGCCTCGGCTTGAGACGCTGCGAGTGTCTGAGGCACCTGAGTTACAAACACTCGCTGGGTGTAAATACAGTAATCCGATCAAAGGACCCCGAGTTCTTTCCCTGTTCTCATAATTCCCTGCTTTTAGCCATGGCGCTGGTTTAGCATCACCTCCCTTGGTAAACGCATATATTAACAATCCTTTAATCCTTAACAGAGAGGTGATGATAACACATGGACACTTTACAGAGTGCACTCATCCCTTTCTCAAGATTAAACATCATTGCATTGTCTAATTATTTCCTGTCCATCCAGTAATAATTGAGCAGCCTTTACGAGATAAGCATATTTATTGGATGCATTATCAGCCCATATTACAGCAATTAATGAATCTCTTAGCACAGCTCTCAGCTCGTGGTTTCATTCATTCACACTCTTGAAACTTATATGTTTTTAGTTTGTACATAAACAGAGATGAGAAATACTCCTCTTTACATGTTAACACATATAGAACTAAAAATAATAATTAAATCTCTATTCATTATTCAATTGGTCAGTTAGTTTATAAAATGCCAATCACAGTTTTAACAATCCAAAGTGATGTCTTCAAATGTCAGTGTCCGACCAACAGACCAAAACAATATTTAGCCAAAAAGTCAAGAATAAAGAAAAAAAGTCAAGAATATTGAGTTAACAATTATTAATTAACAAAGAAGAATAGTCAGAATTAGAAAATATTGATGACTTAATTAATCAACTGTCAAAATAGTTAGTCAAACAACTAATTAGTACAGCTCTAATAAACATATAGGCTATAAAAAAGGCTAAACCTATCATTATTTACCTTTATGAACTATGATTGTACTATTAGTAAATGTTATCAATGATATTTAGGCACCGATTAAGTGCTAATAAAAAAACAAACATATATATTTATTTTAAAAGACGTAATCAAAACACATTTCCCTCTAATATGTTTTTTATTTGTACATATGTTTGACCAGCTTTAACGAGTTACTTACAGCCACCACAGGATTGCAGAGAGGAGGCTCAGGGACAACATGGTGACTTTCCTTCATGTATGAAACGCAGCAGTTTCATGCTGACGTTAAGTGCTCTTAGTTTGCTCTTACGGAAAGCAGGGCTTATTAAACTGTGAACAACTAAATGGTTATGGCATGCAGAAAGTCATCAAGGAGGGAAAAAGTTTATTTAAAAAGAAAAAAAAAGATGATTCAGTGAGAGCACAATTTCCAGCAACAACTCAGAGCTCTTGTTGTCTTTCTGCTCGAGGTTATGCTGCATTTCTTCACTGTTCTCAGTCCGAATGGGGCTCATAACTCAGAAAGGCACAGAGAGAAAATAAATATACTTTGCAGGGGTGAATGGTACCTCATGTACTGTGGGAAAGAGAAGGTGGGAAATCAGGGTGTTTGGCAGGTAATTTAGCACTTTGTATACAGTGTCAAACTTCACTGTGAGAATACCTCGGATGTCACTGTTGTGAGGGTTCTCCCCTCTGCAGCTCATGTTTTATTAACTTCAACGCTGCGGCTTTGGGACATTTTTGTCATATTTATACATTTGCACCAGTTGATTTAGATCAAGCCATCGCTGATCAGTGCAACAAAATTTACCCATTAGAGTCCCAATGATCAGACTGTGCTGCAAATCCTGCAGAGTCAGCTGAAAGATCACTCAGAATCCTAGGTTCATGTTTCACGAGTACAAATGTCATTTCTTCTTTTCGTGGTACATAAAGTGAATTATCTACAAAAGCTTATATTAATCAAAGGTCCACTGAGCGCTAATGCAAATGAGGAGCTTAATTAAGCTCTACTGTGAAAAGTGGGACAACCTGCTAATTAATCAAAACTGACAGAGGGTCTTATACGGCCCATGAAAATAATGGGTGGTACAATTTGGCATGTATTGTTGAATTCCACAATTAATGTATTACGTTTCCTGTTTTCCTGTTTTACTGTGATTAGCTTTGCCCGGTAAACATTTTGCAAGCTGCATACGGCAATTAAAATAAGATAAAAAATTAATCAAAAAGGTAATTTTGTAAAACCTGCAAAGACATTTTTATGGATGATATAATTGCAGAGATAATGGTAATATGATAAATTTCAAGTCACTAGTAATTATTGCAAAGTAGCTGCAGACTAATTATCATTAAATCTAACCAATTTAAAAAGGGAAAATTGCAGAGGGATCATTTAGGACGTAGAAATGTTGCCATACTGTCAAACCGGGAAGTGTTTACTTCACACATGACCCAAAAACGGTGAGACAGAAATAGCTACTTTCACTCGCACACAGACTCGAGCTCATATCCGAACCTCTGTTGTCATGAATTCGTCTATTACAGTAAGAGTAGCTGAGGAAAATCGTTCTGTGCAGTCAGATTATGAAAGCGATGGTTCCTGCTATTTTTGTGAATGAAATCAGACCTGCAAAAGATACGCCAGAACTGGAAAATCAGCCATGCAGCACTCTGGTCAAATCGACAAAGTGTATATTCAGCAGTCACAACAAACATGTTGCGGCTTCACAGCCTTGTTCAGTTCAACAGCAGCGGGAAAATGCTTTTTGTGGAAGTTTGTTGTAATTGTGTTTTTCTAATCAGACACTGTAATTCTCCAGTGTTTTTAGTGTTTTGCTCATTATAAGCTTTGTCTTCAGCCTCCATTTGTTAGCACAGTAAACTCTTGTTGCACAAATGCATGATATTGTGTGACACATTGTTGTCTCAGCTCAACGCGGTTTTCTTTGTCTTTTTTATAGTATTTCTTTTTTCTTTACTAACAAGTAGTGACTGTAATGTGTGTTTTCTCACCTGAGATTAGTAGACAAAGTGACATGCAATTTTATTATGGAGCTCTTACCATGCTGAGTGCTTATTTTGTAGCTGTAGTTTTCATTATCATAGTAATAAAGGAAATAAAATGTTGATTCAATATAATGGCAGCAGAATATATCTGTGTTTTCTTTGGATAACAAAAGCAATAGCAGACAAAATAACAAATGGCAGTATCTTCAGATTTGACAACACGAGATACACCAGCCACTTGATCCAAGCCAACAAGGTAATACAGGCGAAAGGGAACTGCTGAACCTGAGCATGACATCGTCTACAAGCTCTGCTGACTGAGAAGAGATGACGGACGGATGGGTCTGAATAGAGCGCCTACACCTCAGTCTGAATGACTTTCATTAGACAACATTTCAACCAAGGTGTATTGTAATGGGTGTCAGTGCAGCAATTCACTGGATACAAAACAATCAGAAGTCCAACTAAATGTGTGATCGTCATTAATGCATCTTCTCTGTAGGTTGATTATGTGTGAGCGAGTGTGTCACTGTGAATAGCAGTCAAGAGAAACAAATTAACCTGATAATGCATGGAGGCACAATTAAACAGCGATGCTGGAATGGTTCAAACTTATCTATACTAATCTATATCTATACATCTATATCTATACAAATCTATATCTATACAAATCTATATCTATACATCTATATCTATACAAATATATATCTATACAAATCTATATCTATACATCTATATCTATACAAATCTATATCTATACATCTATATCTATACAAATATATATCTATACAAATCTATATCTATACAAATCTATATCTATACAAATCTATATCTATACAAATCTATATCTATACATCTATATCTATACAATTATCTATAAAATCTATATCTATACATCTATATCTATACAAATGTATATCTATACAAATCCATATCTACATATATATCTATACAAATCTATATCTATACATCTATATCTATACAAATCTATATCTATACAAATCTATATCTATACAAATCTATATCTATACAAATCTATATATATATACATCTATATCTATACAAATCTATATCTATACAAATCTATATCTATACAAATATATATATCTATACATCTATATCTATACAAATGTATATATACAAATCCATATCTACATATATATCTATACAAATCTATATCTATACATCTATATCTATACAAATCTATATCTATACAAATCTATATCTATACAAATCTATATATATATACATCTATATCTATACAAATCTATATCTATACAAATCTATATCTATACAAATATATATATCTATACATCTATATCTATACAAATGTATATATATACAAATCCATATCTACATATATATCTATACAAATCTATATATATATACATCTATATCTATACAAATATATATCTATACAAATCTATATATATACAAATATATATCTATACAAATCTATATCTATACATCTATATCTATACAAATCTATATCTATACAAATCTATATATATACAAATATATATCTATACAAATATATATCTATACATCTATATCTATACAAATCTATATCTATACAAATCTATATATATACAAATCCATATCTACATATATATCTATACAAATCTATATATATATACATCTATATCTATACAAATCTATATATTTACATCTATATCTATACAAATCTATATCTATACAAATCTATATATATATACACATCTATATCTATACAAATCTATATCTATACATCTATATCTATACAAATCTATATATTTAAATCTATATCTATACAAATCTATATCTATACAAATCTATATATATATACATCTATATCTATACAAATCTATATCTATACAAATCTATATCTATACAAATCTATATATATACATCTATATCTATACAAATCTATATCTATACATCTATATATATACAAGTCTATATCTATACATCTATATCTATACAAATATATATCTATACATCTATATCTATACAAATCTATATCTATACAAATGTATATCTATACATCTATATCTATACAAATCTATATCTATACAAATATATATATATATACAAATATATATCTATACATCTATATCTATACAAATCTATATATATACAAATCCATATCTACATATATATCTATACAAATCTATATATATACAAATCTATATATATCTATACAAATCTATATCTATACAAATCTATATCTATACAAATCTATATCTATACAAATATATATCTATACATCTATATCTATATAAATATATATCTATACATCTATATATATACAAATCTATATCTATACAAATCTATATCTATACATCTATATCTATACAAATCTATATCTATACAAATCTATATCTATACAAATCTATATCTATACAAATCTATATCTATACACTATACTATACAAATCTATATCTATAATCTATATCTATATAAATATATATCTATACATCTATATATACAAATCTATATATATACAAATCTATATCTATACAAATCTATATCTATACATCTATATCTATACAAATCTATATCTATACATCTATATCTATACAAATCTATATCTATACATCTATATCTATACAAATCTATATCTATACATCTATATCTATACAAATCTATATCTATACAAATCTATATCTATACATCTATATCTATACAAATCTATATCTATACAAATCTATATCTATACATCTATATCTATACAAATCTATATCTATACATCTATATCTATACAAATATATATCTATACATCTATATCTATATAAATATATATCTATACATCTATATATATACAAATCTATATCTATACAAATCTATATCTATACAAATCTATATCTATACATCTATATCTATACAAATCTATATCTATACATCTATATCTATACAAATCTATATCTATACATCTATATCTATACAAATCTATATCTATACAAATCTATACAAATATATATCTATACAAATATATATCTATACAAATCCATATCTACAAATATATCTAAACAAATCTATAGACATCAATATCTATCTACACGCACATGCACAGGGTTTTTCCTGGCTCAAAAGGAGGTGGTACTATCCTGATCATCTGCACACACGTGCATGTGCATCGTCCTGGACCCTGTGTGGTCAATGTGCCAAATTGTGGACAGATTGTTACAGGAATATTCAGTGGTCGTGTCTATAAAGTGAATACCTGGATATTAAATGTTCATCTGCAATTTCCGTAGTGGTCCCAGTATTATTTGTTCCCAAAGTGTTATGAAGTAGCATAACGCTTGTTATGGTTAAGCTATGTTTGAGACTGAGAATATTAAAAATGACAGAAATCCACCAAGTGCAACGCTTGTTAGAAAATAGTGTTTTCCATGAAATGTTTTGTCGAGAGCCGGAGGGCGGAACGAAATTTGACGGAGCCTCATAGTTTTCTCTTCTTGTTTTATAAAATACTGCTGGGTAGTGTACTTTTTATGCCCATCATATGTCCAGTATTTAAATATTAAATCAACAAAATACCCAGTAACTATAGCTGTCAGATACATGAAAAGAACAATACTTCCATCTGAAATGCAGTATATGACACTTAATGTACAAATCTATCCGTGTAGTTAGACGCACCAGAATATTTGAGTTCCCTGTCAACGACATACAGTTATTAATGTCATATGTTAATGTCTAAACATTCCTGGGTTTTGCCTTCCATGTGTAAAATGTTCAAAAGGTAATTTGATGCATTTTTCAATCTTAAAATAAACGATAATACAGCAGATGTTAAAAATAATAATAATAATAAACTTTATTTGTATAGCACCTTTCATACAAGAATTGCAGCCCAAAGTGCTTCACAGCAAAAACATAAAAATGTGTACAAAATTAGACCGACTCTGTCTCTGCAGTTATTGGCAGCCCTATGTAGCTGCACATCATGAAGGTACAAGGGTTCAAGTGTGTCTACTATTTATGATCGGTTTTCAATATGACCATAAAAAAGAAAAAGTATTAAAATGCAGGTGTGACACTAATTACCCTTCAAAAACAGAAACCAAAGAAAAGTGGTTACCTTTGAAGACCAGTGTTTGAACTGCATTAGAGAAAAAGAAACCCACTGCAGTTGCTTTTATAAAAGCTTTTGACTGGAGTCTCATCCTTTGGTGAGTAAAAAGGTCTGACCCAGGACAGTGGCAACGGCAAAGACTAGCCAAATAAAAAAGACATAAAGTATGTGACTCTTAAAAAGGTGCTTGAAGAAATCGGGTTCTCTCGTTAAATTATTAGGTGCAGTCCTAATTTACAGCACAGCATATTTAGTTACAGAACATTCTTTGTATATCTATTTGACCATAGACTAGGGAATTTAACCCAGCTGTTATGTAAGTGTACTGAATATATTTAGTATACACCCTATAAAGGCCCTTTTGGCAAGTCATGAGACAACAGCCAGTACAGTTAGATACCTGCACAGTGTGGCTGTAACAACTATGAATAGATTCACCCAGTGAAACAACTGCTGGTTTCAGAAGGAGCCGCAATATTATTACAGTATCCTACCTAAAGCAATTTAAAGCCCACTTAAAGCTTCATCCAGCTACAGCTCCATATTGTTCATATTGAATCAAATGTCAAAAATATATACATATAAGCTAATAAAGAAATATGCATACACAGATTCTAAACTAAAGAATTAACCACTTTGAAATGCTCAGATTTAAAATGTCTATTGTAATATTTTGTTAGCTTTCTTTTCTTCTGTATATGACACTACATTTCTGGCCATCAGTTGCAAACAAATAGACCATCATACATTTCATCTGAAGTCTAACAGATTTTATAGACAGACAGAGAGACAGCATATGTGCTCAGTGGACCTTTAAGTTTGAGATTACTCACTAGGCAGCTGTACCAGACGCCCGTTTTTAGAGAGGGAAGACAGGCACACTCAGTCTCATGAATTTGTCCGTCCCCTCCTCTGCTCTTCACTCTTCCCTGATATTGTATCTGCACAGGCAGTTTCCATAGAAACCTAACTTTATTATTTACCCTTTATAACTACCCTTTACTACCTTGTGGGAAATATCTTTGTCCACTTACATTCCAATTATGTTTGCATGAATACTAACTTGGCACTTGAATAACTACAAGGTGTCAGATAGCAATAGCACAAATTCTCATTAAAACTAGAAATAAAAATGTTTTGTGCGTGTGCACGTGTTTAGTGTATGGAAAGACACTTGTGTCTTCGCCTCTTATTCCCTCAAGAGTTTATCATTTTGAGTTTACCCTATTGTACTTATTTTTGTAATTTGATTGAGCTCCTTTTTTCACCGAACAGAGGACTTTCAGCTGCCTGCTTTGTGAACACTGCAAACATTTCTCACACGTAGCAACAAACAGGAAAGTGAGAATAAACAACATTAAGATAAAACCACAAACTGCACTGGTGGAATTTGTTATTTCTTTCTCATAATCCAACTGTCAAAATCAGCAGCTACACAGTGACTGTTTATCTATGGAGTACGGTGGCCCCGAAGGACAAAAACACATACAGTTGTTGTAGCACAAAACAGTAACAAGAACGCACGTCAAACCAGAAATGCTGCAAATAATCAAAACAACAAAAAGTGTGCAGAGAAATATAAAGAAAAACATGGAGGAGTGGAGGGATGAATATAATTTGACCGAGCAGCAGCAGAAATGTTTCCTATTAAAGCTCATTGACAGGCAGTGAGATGAAAAAAGAGAGGGGAGACAGATGTATGTGGACGTCCCAAGAGGGCAGCAGAAGGCTTCTGACTTCTGAAAATTAAACTTTTGCTGCCATGTTCTCTCAAGACAGCACTGCTCGACTATTTTCCCATCCACTTACTACAATGCTGACAATTAGGGCTGGGTGATATGTCCAAAAACTTCTATCAAAGAATAGGTCATTTTATATCTCGATAACGATATACATGACAATATTGCATGTTGTCTGGTAATTCAATAAATAAATATAATTATTAATATGGTAAAGCCGATTTTGACAAATGTACTGTTTCTCATTTAATTAGGATCTAGTGTAAAAATAAACAAAACTTTGAAACTAGAGGAAACATTTATAGATATTTCCATACATACACCGTTATGAAAACAAATCCACCATTTTAAAAACACTTCCTCAAAACAAGAGTTTCTGACAAATGTTAGTGAGTCTGTGCTAATTATTCTTTTAGATCTCATCTCGATATGATTTCATTTAAAGAGGATAAATTATTGCTCAGCTCAAATGTGAATTTGATGATAACATGTTAGTCTTGCGGACCACAGGGGTAAATGTTATTATAATATGAATGTATTGACAGTATTAAGTGTATCATCTGTGTTGTGTGAGGGAATATGAGGAATATCTCTGTGCTACATTCATGGCAGGTGTGTGTTGAAGTTCAAATACTTTCTTTGGAAATTGATGGCTCAGCGAGAGACAGGCTAGGTTTTGATCAAAGAGCAGCAACTGACATCTCAACATATGCTGAATGAATTATTAAAAATACAAGTGACCCCTTGTGAAGAAATAAATTGCTGCTCCTCCTGCATCCGCATATGCAATATGTCAGGTCTGGAAGCAAAGTGGAGGTTATTTTGTATTAGCTTAAATCAAAATGGCAGCCTGTCACTCCAAGTGGATGTGCCATGGAAGGCTGCAACCGCTCTCTTACTGAGGCAAGGGAAGCGTTTCAGCCGAGATCGTTAGTGTTGGATAGATGATCAAACACATTTGTATTAGATATGGGACGCACGGAATCTAAGTGATTAAAACAAAGTTAAATAAATGATGGTGGAATTGACAAATTGTGAACAGAAAAACACGGCTTAAATGTTACATTGGGTCTTAAATGCGTCTTGTTTTAATAAAGACAACAACATTAAGTGATTTGAGCAGACGTGAATTGATGAAGCATAACAAAAAAAACTTGATTAGATAAAACCTCATTACTCATCACAACTCAAGACTTCATTTATTGCTCAAGTTTACGCTGAGATTGTTTATCGTTTCCGACATGACACCTGATGTAAACAGGTTAAACATTATTGGTGAGCCCACCTGTTGGCTATTCATACTGAAGCAACATTAAATCAGAAATAATGCATCTCTTTGTTTGTTGCGCCACTTATGATATGCTTCAGTTCAAAGAACACGCAGGCTAGCAGCAGTCAAAAAAGGGAACGATGACGCGATGACTGCACGATAGGAGTAGAACAGATCACTGAGGCGTTATAGGAATGATCAAATTAAGCTCATTTTTTAATCAACTTAATACCTGATTTTTTCCAATGTATCTTTTTCATATACTTGAATAGCTTCATTCTGTTTAAGAGCAGATGTATCAATAGAATAACACCTTCATCAACTGTTTTTATCCCCACACGAACTCTGGGCACCAAGTGTCCTGATAAGGGCTTAGGTGTAAACGCCATAAGGTGACCTGACCTGTCACACCTGTCTAATAATCTGCATATGTAACCAATTATGTTCTGCTCTATTATTGTCTTAAAACAATTATAAGTAAACATACACTTTGTATGGTTTAAAATATTAATTAAATGCACCTTAACAAGTGTGTTTAAACTGTGGTTGAGCTGTGGTTTAGAAGACTTTTGTGTCGAGTTCATATGCGTTTCATATCGACTGCATATCTGGATGGTCCTGGCAGTAGTGTGCACAATGAAAGCGGAAAATATCAAACAAACCTAATTATTTAGGAGCAGTGGGTAGTCACAGTTCATCACTAGGGGACCACTTCCACTTCTCTAGCCAGTTTCTTGGCAGGAGTATTCCCTAATACCCAACATGCACAAGCGCAGGATCTTTCTTGCTGTGAGGCGACAGTGAGCCCCTGTGCCACCCAAACCCTGTCTGTTTATTTATACCCTCGCCCTATGAGTGTGACTTCATGTGGAGTGACACTCGGTAGTGAAATTCGAGAAGGGGAGGACTCGTTTGGACCAGAGACAGAAACAGAGGAGAGGAGAGAGTTAGCAATTTCACAGGGGATCATTTAAACGTTCAGACAATGAGCGCTTTAATTCTGGAGACCAGAAGGTGTGTATGTGCTGCTGATTATCATTCACATTCACACGTGAGAGCATCCTCAAACAGCCACAGTCTCCACTGGAACACATTAGCAGTGGCTGTTGTGGGAGGGTTAAGTAGCACTGTTAACGGTCTCCACTCATATAGCATTTTCTCAGCCTGTGTGAAAGTATAGATTCACAACATTCTAGTTACAAGTCCACTTCAACTAAATGCTTGACTAACTACTCAGGTGTGACTCATGCAGGCAGTGAATACAGCAAAAGAGCTGTGGTCTTCTGCTTTTATACATTTGATTTATCTGAGCAGTAATACAGGTCAAGTATGATTATTTATGTAGAACAAGACTAAAAGACTCACGTGGCATCGCTGCCATTTTTCTGATTTTCTCAGTAAATAAATGTCTGAAACCTGATGTTGAGCATTAACACAGTGTGACAACACTAGCAGGAGACCTCCAGCACAGGCACAGAAGTGTACTAGACTATAATTTATGCTAAGTGAAAAAAATTACCATATGTCTGCCATAAGAGCAATGGTGAATCCTGTGCTTGCTCACAGAGGGAATTGATTGGCCTTCTGTTGTTAATCAGCAGTTGTTTTAGAGGTTGTGTCAGATGGCACGGATTGTGGCTTCCTGCTGGATAAAATATGTGCGTGTGCATATAAAGATGGCTCCATAATCCAAACCAAGTGAACCTAGCAAGTAGATCAAAGGAAGCAGCTGGTTTGGGGTGTGCAGGATCACCCACTCCCTGTCTCTCTAGCTGCTTTTGATTGGGTAGGAACTGCTAAAAGATGCCTGACAATACTTCAGAGGGCTGCCAGAAGCACACCTGTCTCGGAGGAGTCAGGCAGGCTCCTCTCCGGCTCAGACAGTAGGCTTACCGAGATATGGGTATAAGTGGGTGCAATTTGTAGCCTTGACTGCCATTAGTCTATCTGAAGACTCCATCACAAATGATGTGGCTCGACTCATCAAATCAGTTTCACTGGTTGTGAAACCGGTGTGAGAATTGTTCACTTCTGCAGCTTTTCTCCGGGCCTCTGTGGGAGGGAGGGCACTTCAACAAATAGACGTGCCATAAATTGAGAAGAGAAAAGGTCTGACAGATGAACAGATGGGTTCAGTTTATTACTCTCTCTGCCCGTCCACCTTCAGCTGATGAAGTGAGGTGAGGAGCGAGAGAAGAGGTGCAGGGAAATGATCTGTGTCAATGCATTAGACCAAATTGCTCCTTCACCTGAACATACAAATGAGGCCCAATAGCGTGAGCAATGTCAGAGCAATTAGAAATTCTGTGTTTAGAGGTTAGATATCTTCCTGCATCTGATCTCTCCTGAGTGCACAACCCCAGCATCTAAGGCACAGACACAAGGCAATCCTTAGTGTAATTGATATTAGCAGCCGTATTAAACCAAAGGACTGAAACACAAACAAATAGCTGTTCACAGTCCAGAATACAAATAATATTTGACACAGAAGTGCAAATAGCACTCTGGGTTAAGGAGTGTAGATTATATGGATAAATAGCAGCTGTTTGCAATTAAATTATAGCATTACTTCACTTTCCAGCCTGTGTCAGTTTGCCTTTTCAGTAGAATTTAAACAACTGTTATATTAAAACATGTAAGTAATGTTATTGTCAGTGCAGTCTATTTATTTTAGATCATTGCGTAATTTCTATTATTTATTTTTATTTATTTATTTATCTATATATTATTTCTATTTCTATTAACATATTCACAAATATGCTCCTGCACAGACTCCACACTTATGGGAAATGTATTGAATTGCTACTTTTACTGTCATCAAACATTACTTAATACAAATGACAATGAACCTGCATATATACTCACAAAGCACAACAGCCAAACAAGCAATCAAACATCCATAAAAAACAACACCTGCAGGGCAGCAAACAGTAAAAAATATGTTTTAAGATCCACTAAGGCCAATGAATGATAACACCCTTAAAAAGCAGTGGGAGTATTCATATATAAATATATATTTATATATATATATATATATATATATATATATATATATATATATATATATTATATATATATAAATATATATATATAAGTGTATATATAAAATTATAAATATAAATATATATATAAATATATTTATATATATATATATTTATTATATATACATATATTTAATTTTTTATATATATGTATTATATATATATATTATATATATATATATTTCTCTTCTAAGTAAAAAGTACAGAAGTATTAACTGCAAAATGTACTGTAAAAGTGTCTCATCATTATTAAGCGTACTGGCCACTGACAGAATATTATAGCCTATAATGTATGATTATTATCGATGCATGACAACGTCTTAAGAGTATTAATGTTGTAGCTAGTCATATGGAGTCGATACTGATCCATTAAAATAAGTCCGGGTCTGAAAAGTTATCAAAAAAGGCGGAGAGGCGGAGGCATTAACTCCGAGGCTTTGCTTTATGGTAGAAAGGACACGATGCCTATAAACGTGGTGGATGGAGGGGTTTTGTGAGCTACTGAAATACATTGAACCAGACTATTGTATCAAAAAGGTACAATGACTAGATGCGTTGAGAAGATCTCAGGTTGTCTCTGTTACAGTTAAGTCCTTCACTTTTTCAGGTATAAGTCTCGCTGAACATGCGTAACCTCTTTCCAGCCAGCTTCACAGCCATGTAATGACGTACATTCACATCTGGGAGCAGAAATCAGCCACCGAGTCCTTTCACTTGTGCACATACCGGTTGATTGCCTTGCTCAAGGGCACCTCAACATTAGCTGGTGACAAAGGGAGAGCAGTACTTGTTCATTATCCCCTTCAAGGTGCTGCGGGTGTCAGAGGTTTAAACCAATAACGTTCCAATCATGGACCTATTTCTATTTGCTTTGGGGTACAACTGGCACCCGAAATCTCAGTGCAATTACCGGGTCATGAAGATGTGTCTCGCAGAATTTTGAACGGTCACAAAATATGCCTAATTTTTGTATTTTGTCAGATCATTGAAGGAGGGTATCAGGCAGTGAATTTAATCTACTTGTCTCAGAAAACAGTTTTGCTGATAGCTCTTGACAAGGGGAACGTCTTATCTGTAGCTGACGAAAAGGGTCATCATTAGTCTTAATGGATTGTAACAAATAGGAGGTGCTAAAAGGACGGTTCAACTTGGAAACAGGTTGAAGATATTCTACCTGTTTGAAGTGGCTAAACTGCCTCTGGGGGATATTAAGATGAAACATAAACAGCGTAGAATACAGATTTTGCCTGTGGACTGAGATAAAAATCCAATAACAGTTATCTAAACTTGGGAATCTTGCACAAACTTGCCGTCAAATTGACGTTTTCCTTATGTGGTTATCACATAATACATACATATACCTTTATTAACTCAATTTGGGGAAGAACGTGACAGAGGCTATTATGTAGCTCAAGGTAAATGGCCCAATCTTGTAAACATCATGTCAAGAAAAATCATGTCACTTGCAAATAGGAGCATGCAGTCTATTTCTCAACAGAAATCTATGAAGTCATGTGAAAATGTGTCTGAGAGTGATGTAGGTGGTTATGGGAAAATGAAGCAGTAAGTGTAAATGTCAAGTGTAAACAAGGAAGGGTGAATATCTGAAGGTGTCCACAACAACATTGTCAGCCATAGCTCAGCGGTTAGTTATGACTGATTCATAGCCGAGTGATAAGGGGCACTCAGAGCGGCGGTGCAGAATCCCACATACAGCATGCTTTGTGTTTTTACTCTCTATCAGCAAACATGTCAGTTCTCCTCGGCACTTATCAGAGCACCTTGACAGTGAATTAAAAGCTTGTTTGTGAAATTTACTATTCAATCCAGGAGACTTCCATAGCATTTTATAATTTCTATAGCAAACTGTCACTTCCACTAACAAGGTCAACAAGTACGATAGCGCTCAGTACAAGTAACGAGACAATGAAAAATCTGTGGGCTGGCACAGTACGTCAGTCGCAGAGTGGCTCAATGTTACAGCTAAAGCCCCTGTACTATTGAATATTTAATTTGAATAATCTTCGCCCCTTGTATAATTATACCATAAGATCCTTCCAAACATTGGGTACACACGTGCTCTTCCCATTGAGCCTTTGCAAGCCCTGAATTATTTCTCTCTCATTACCACGGCAGATTGATATAATCACATGCTCTTCTTAATATTCAGTTTACTGCCGTATATATCTGCATGTCATTGGGTAATGTAATAAGAGTCCTTGGATTCACTTAGCTGAGAGGATAACTCAATTCTGTAACTTAATATTGTCTCTGTGCTCACGCACAGCGGGGTCTCATAAAAATCCCTACTTTTTCGACATTAAAAGCGCACACTTTCTCGAAGCACATGCATAATGAGCACATTATTACATTTGTTGGCTTAATGGCTGAACTAAGCAATGACGTAGTATTTTCAAATTCACATGTGGCACGCATAATGGTACTTGCTACATTGCATCCCGTATTGCCATCATTAAACACAAGATTCCCGGCGCCAAAGATCATTTATTGCCATTTATTTGTGGCTTTGTTAAGTTAAAATATATTGTTTGATCTAATTGCAGTGTATGTCACTCAGCACTAATGAGTAACGGTCTACGGATGTGAAATGAAACTCGTGAGATTGTTTATTCCTTTGGGTGACATTTACCTAAATGCCACGTATCTGCGCAGCTCCTTCTATGAGACGTGTGGTATGTAAATGTAATTTCCGTATCACTGTACAATTGTCTGGCAAATATCACTAAACAGAACACTTTTTCAATTACGAGGTTTTTCTCTTGCTATTGTGGAATTGACGGTGAGCAGGTATTGTGTTTTTTAACAACATTTATTAGTGTATGACAAACTGAACCTGCATTTCAATATTTTTTTGGCTTGTTCAATCAAATATACAAATGGAATTAACGTTTCACTATGTGGTTGTAAGCAGCAGATATAAGGACATAATGTACAGTCGACCATTAAAACTGTGTTTTACTATATATATATATATATATATATATATATATGCACAGTACATCAACTTACTGTATGGGTGCCCCCAGGAGGAGTTATAGTTGTTGAAAAATACATTAATAAATGCTTAACTGCCGTACACCTTATACTTTGTTATAAAACATTTATTAAATGTGTATACACTGCCTATAAATAAAAAATGGCCCCTTTCAGATTGTTTTATGAGACTCATTTTAAGAGACCTAAAGAAGCAAAACTAGAAAGAATAAATATTATTCTCAACCCCTTCTCTTGACCCCTTACGTGGAACCACTGAAATATTTTCTTTACATCAAATATATTAGAAATAATCAACAAAATACGCTGAAGTTATAAAAACTAAAAGACAAGTACATATACAAAACAGCTGCAAGTTGTGCATAGTTTCAAGGATTTTTCACCTTACATAAACATTTTGTTCCAATACTACATTAACCGATTTATTTTAACCAAATTTTTGAAGCAATCACACAAACACTCCAAAGGCTCAGCTGATGTGCTGTGCTTCACCACCCAACAGCCTAATAAATTTTTATTTTGCTCCAACCCCTAGCCAACCGAATAATGCGTGGTTAAATGAAGTAATCATTTTTACTGGAGACATCACTCACGGGAAGATAGCAGGTAGGTATATCACTTCCCACCATATGGTCATGGCTGTCAAGCACGGGCCAATCAGAAAGCAACAATTTGCCACAGAGTTCCATGTTGTGATTAAATAGTTCCAAGGACGGCTCCGGCACACAGGAAGGCTCTTTGACCAAACTGATACTCATCTCCGGCTACAGATTGGAAGTGGTGGTGGCACAGCTATGTGGCTCTCTCTGTCTGAATTTGTTATGTTATTCTTTCCCTTTTTACCCTACAGGCTCACTGTGCAATAGACTTATTTTGGTCTCATGAATATAGAAAAGTTCAACTTGACTCTCAACTCTGTTCAAATCATAAAAAGTACAGAAAGGAGCGAGGTATGAATATATTTCTGAGATGTGCATAATGAAGTCCTGGAAAATATAGGGTATTATACAAGCGCTAGTTGCAGGTCTTTCATCTAATAAAATAGATCAAATCAATGACCACGTCTTACATTTCTACCCGTTTTACATGTGGCATTGCATGTTATCTGCACTGCATGTATAGAATAAACTCTATCTTCTATTCTGTTCATGCAAATATCAGACTGGCAAAAACAAATTCCTTTTTTTTCTTGTAGTATTACTGATACAAAAAAAAGATGCAGAACTAATGTAACCCCCCACACATTTCATAGAGCGGATTTCAATACACCGGTATTAAAAAAGAAAGAATGGAGATTAGTTGTAAAGGCAGTGACATTGAAAAAGCTCTTTTGAAAAGAGAATGTTTTTTGGGTATTTACCTTTTTAACCTTATATGATGCCTTGAATAAAGAAAACAGTTTGGTGGGCTTTCTGTAATTTCTACTTTTTCAGTTAATTCTTACAGATTTTACAAAAATACACAGTTGGCGCTCTCTTATTCTTACATATTTCCATTTTCTAAGCTTATACTTACGGGTAGTCTATACTCGGTTAAGAAAATTATGAGTAGCAACATTATATAGTTTTAAAAAGATATAATTTTTAAATATGTTTTATGTATTTTGGAGACAGTGACATTGACCAATAAAAATATTGTATGTCCACATCAAATACATGATTTACACCGTTCTCTCTATATGCTCAGAATAAGTTACACAGGACAGCCTCAAGGCCTGCAGTTGTGATTGAACAATAGTTATTACTCATTATACAACACAGTTTAAAAGTAAAGCAAGGACGAAAACATCCTCAGAAGCAAATGACAGGCCTGGCACACTCATTCACAAGCAACAAGCAATAATGCAAAATTGGGGACATTTTAAATTAATGAAAGTCATGGCAGGCTCTGTCCCCAAGTCTCTGCGTGCAAAATCTTAGGTGACCAGAGAAACAAAGAGGACATAATATAACATCAACGAGCACACATCAAGGAGATCAATACATTGACAGCGACAGAGAGAAATTCAACAAACCAGCAAGCAAAGAGACAGACTGTCAGAGGGTGTATTTGACTCACGTTATTTGACATTGAAGCTCTTTCTCATTTATTTTATGGAGGTGAAGTGGTCGATATCCATATAATATCCCTCTGCACGTATTGCTTTTTAATAGAAGAATTCATGTTCATCCCTCCATCTGCTGCAAGTTTGCTATCGATGTGACTGCAATACCATGTTTGACCACACCGAGCTATTTGAACTCAGAGGGGGCGCTGTTTCCCCCATTTGGCCTCAACAAGGAAATATAGAGAACTTTATTAAATATTTGAAGTGAATTAGGAAAGTCACAGTTATTTTGGATGTTTTTAAAGTCAATACAATGGCCTTGGTGTTCTGTTGCAAACCATAAACATAATAGGAGTAAGGAAGATCTAAAGTAAAATCAAGAATTGTTAAAATATAGAAAAGAAGAATATATGAATAAATACCATAGAAATATGTACAACATATGTTATTAATATGAGCTGTGCAGTTATTTAGGTGTGGTAGTCTTGTGCATAAATGTGCAAAATTGTCCAAAGAATGTGCGAAGGTAAAAAATAAAAAGTATATGCAATGTACAGAGTTAATATAACGCATATAGTCAGATATTATTACATTTATATTATTAAGTAATACAAAAGGTAGCCATACAACCATACACTCAGGCATTCATAAGTGTACTTAAGCTAAGCAAAGTATTTGCATTAATACATATTCACGTACTCACCGTGCAGAATGGTCCATTTCACATAATATATAAATATATATATATATATAAATATATATATATATATATATATATATATATATATATATATATATATATATATATATATATATATAAATATATATATATATATATATATATATATACATATATTGTTTTATAAAAAATCAGAATCTGTAAAGTAACTAGAGACTAAAGCTGTAAATGTAGTGGAGTAAAAAGTATTTTATTAGCCTCTGAAAAGTAAAGCAAAATGAAAATACAAGAAAGATTGGTAAATGTCCGTGTTACTTTCCACCACTGGATAAAATGGACTCTCACAGGTTTTTATGTACGTGTCTGAGATGTATTATAAACCACACACACACCTTGTTTCATTCCTTCTTCTTTTTTACCGCCCACAGTTAATAATCTGGTTCATGTATACTTTCATGTTTTAACATATCTCAAGTCCACATTGAAATGTCAGAGTCATGAAGCAAACCTACAGTACACTTGTCAATGCAGGAAGGCACTGCAGTCGCAATATTAATACTTAAAATATCTCTTTGCTGGAATACAACAATAGTTTGGCGTAAAGGTTTTCCTAAGAAAAACATGTGTATTAAAATAGTTTTGTGTGTTATAAGGCTCTACTAGTGCCTTGAGAGGCATCAAACGTTTCAAAGCATCCACTTGGATTGGTTATCTGAATGACCTAGTCGCCTGAGACTATTTTATGCTCAAGATTTAACAACAAAGAAACTCTGAGTAGCATACTGATTGTGGCCTCATAGGTGCTTCATCTTGAAAGGCAGTCCAGGTATTTTATTTGAAATTATAAAAATGTAAATGATATCCTTATTTTCCAGCAGCTGCTGACTTTATGTCAACATATAAATGATGTGAGGTCAGTCACAAGAACGATTTAGTGCGATGGTACGCACACTAAATGATAATCATTGAGTTAGTGGCAGCTTTACAGTATAAGAGCGCATAAAATATGACAGAATGAAAAACACTGGCTGGTATTATCATTTTGTGAAATCCAGGGATGAGATAAGTGATGTAGACTAAACTGTACCCACAATGTGTGCTTGTACCCCCCGCACCAAATCCATCTACTGGATTGTTGCAGATAAACTCCTCTGACTCTAACTGAAATGATTAAAGCTTTTTATTCGAGTGATTTTAACCTCAGAAAAGACCTTGCTTAATGTTTTAGAACAGATAAGTAGCATTAGCCTGAGACAGCTTAAGAGTTCAGACCCATGCATGTTATTGGAAATCAGTTTCAAGATGATAGTGGCCGAGAGGGAATATAGGGATACTGTATATCTTATCTGTGAACCTCGGGTGTTTAATGGGCTGCCTATAGGATTATCACTAGCCTCAGCAGATGTTCATTTCCAAAACATATGTCAAGGCTTAAGCCTGGTGTAAACACAACCAGTGGACAGAGTTTATCAGTTTTGGAACAGGCGCCATATTTACAGCCCCTAAGCAGTTAAGCTGAATATGTCGGTTTCACAGGCCTTTCCAACAATTGCCCCATCACTTTGGCTGGGCAGGGCATTGGTGAGGGCATGCTAATGAACACTAATGTCTGTTTTTCAAGAAACAAACCTGGTTCATACGAGGGGTGTCGCGATATATGCCAATGCAGAAGTGCCAAAAACTGCAGTTTCTCGAATGGCCAGTTGAGGCTGGAGACGTCCACTTTGAGCTTCACAACGGCTCTTCAGAGACCTGTGGGTGACGTCAGTTCATCTGGTTGTCCTTTTACTATCCATTAGTGTAACTGTTCTTTTTGTATGCCTTTGTATTGTGATGGTGACAAACTCTCTATCCACCTACCTATACTCTATATTTTGAGTGGAATTCATTTGCTAAAAAAGAGACGAAATGCACAATTAACAAAGTTGAATTTCACTGATAATTTTCACAAATTAGTAAAACAAATCTATAGTAATCGCAATAATCGTTATTGTGAATTATTTTTGCCACGATAATTGTATAATGAAAATCTGTTATTGTCACAAAGCCACTCTTGATTTAATGCCAAAACCATGTTTTGTGTTTGTGTGGGTATTCTGTATACATTACTGTCTGGCTTAAGCTACCACAAAGACTGCCATCCGGTTGCACTTCAATGAAAGGCTAAAAATGCCTCACACAGCTGCCTACTGCATTTCAGAGATTCCTTAAACTCAGTTTCACATTTTTCGTCACAAGAGCCACCTCAGTCTCCTTAAAAAAGCTGTTGTGTCTATTGCTTGAAAAGCCATTTGTGATTCCACAAATAAGAGTGCCTCTTATAAAGCACGGACATGTTGCATCTACACGAAAAAGCTAAATGTTACCGGGAAACGATCTGTCAAATAAATAGTCTGGTTCTTCAAAACAATGTTAATACTCAAGCTTCCAGCTAACCAAACATGTCTCCAGACAGTTTTAAGAGTCAATATATATAAATAGTAGCCTGTAATCAGCAGATATAGTGTATGAGCTACACATAGGTCTGCATCTAAACAGTGGAAAATCTAGCTTTAAAAATATATTATCAAACATCATTCAGTAACAACGTTCAAGACATCCACGTCGGGTCTAATGAGATGTCTATATGAGGAAGTTGAGCGGGTTTTTAATATAACACAGCTTAACAGGCTTTTCCACACTGTCTCTCCAGTGGCACAAAGTTCATTGAGTTGATAACTGCATGGCTTTGACATAACCACTTTATCATAATAAATGCACATGCATTACATACATACAGACATGTTGGTTGTCAGAAGGCCACAGCTTCCATTAGTGGTCTTGCTTACATATAGAAGCTTTTATTAAAACAGCATGCACAAATTCATGGCAACAAAACATACAATGTTTTAGTTCACATCAAGGCTTTAATGGGAATGTTCCTCTATAAATACAGTGGCAGAAGTAGTAAAAGATAAGTGTTGTGATATCTTCTTCTATGATCAGAGGTTTTTATTGTTTTTCTGTTTTCTACAGGACCGCACAACTCATTGGATACAACATATGTAAGAGCTGAGAGACAGGAACATACAATTACTGTGTGTTGCAGTAATAAACACAGAGAGAAGTTAGAGAAATGTCATGTCTCGTTGAGTTCGTTGAGTTTTTCATGTTGTCACTTCCTGTTTTATTTTGTACCTACCTCTTGTTTCTCAATCCATATCCCTTTACTTCCTGTCTTTGTGTGGTTTCCCGCCATCGTCAGCGTCTGCCCCGCCCCTGATTGTTTCCACCTGTTCCCACTCACCTCTCGTATGAATTGTCCTGTCTCCCTTTGTCTTGTGCCAGTTCGTCTTGTCATATCATGTGCAAGTGTCAGTGTATCAAGAAGTGTGATTTTTCAGAGAAGTTTGTATATCCTCCTAGTGGGCGTTTTGAGTTGAATATCTGATTTATTGAAGTAGAGTATTGTTTTTTTACACTTTACATTTGTTTCTGGAGTTGTGCGTTTGAGTCTTCCTTCCCTGTGTCCGAGTCGTAACAAGAAAATACTTCACTGGCAGATGAATGGGTTATTGAGTGTCACCTGTCTACATGAATCTTTGGGATTTGAGCTGATATTTTACAGTAAATGTCCGGCAGTGGCTCAGTCAGTAGGGGCTTGGACTGTGAGCCGTAGGGTTGCTGGTTCAAGTCACCGACCCGACCTAAAAAAATGGAGTGTGACTGCTACTTGGAGAGGTCCCAGTTCACCTCCTGCCCTGCCGTGGTGCCCTTGAGCAAGGCACCGGACATCCCCCTCACTCCCATTGCTCTGCATGTGTGACCATTAAAAAGAGGGTTTCATCGCTCTGATTCTATTCTAAATACAGAGGTATTTAATAAAGGAGATGTCATTTGCCGACATAGTATTGTATTTCTCCACCTGAGTCTAAAAGAACGACCCTCATGGGCAGCCACATTACCCAGTTTAGCAACCTGTGACTGTGAGCTTTCTCCCCACAATAATGAAAGTCTCAACCCAGTCAAGTGTTGTGATATCATAAACTTTTCTTATTGTCAGCCCCAAACCAACAAAGACTTGATCCTACTAACGAGCATTGTCTGTACAGCCAAAGCCGAATACAGCTTGATACAGCTCCTCTGTGCCATAGAGCCGCATTGTTGCCCATTTATTATTAAAAATGCATCAATGAGCCACAATGTTACACTAGGTGACATGTTCCTTCATTACACTAAACATAGCCACTGTAGTTTATTTTGCGTACTCACTAGAGCACCAACTGTGTATTACTGTAATCTATCTGCCACTGAAAGTCCCCAAAAATTACCAATTTACTCCTATTTGAGGAAATTAGTCTGCTCTCTATTAAGTTTTTCGAAATGTACATTATCCTTTAGTAGTACACATTACATAGGAATGAAAATTGAGCCCTTATAACATTTTGCTGCATTTTTCCATGTCTGAATTTGAACTTTTTTCCCCCCCAAGTCTGTAAAAAATGGATAGCTTGACTGTCAGACTGCTAAATAATATAAACAGAAAAACATCTTTGGAGATGGATTCAGGTTCCCATTGGGAGGTATGAGTCAGGTCAATTTCAATTCAGAGATTCTGAGAAGCAAGCGGAAGGCCAACGTACAATGATCCTTGTAGAAACTGAGAAGATTAAAAAACGTAAAAAAAACCATCTTTTGTCCAGTAGATTTGACTGCAGATCATGGCTCCAACAGAAGGCACGGTGAATATCTTTCAGTCACTTGTCTTCTTGATGTTATCACAGAGCTTGATCCTGCACTTTTTCCTGTTTCAATCTGTCTGTGACCAGAGCATATGTCTCTGTCAGGTTCTCACACGTGATACAATTATTTCTTAACACCTTAAAGATTCTGCTACTCAGTGGATTTTGTCTGTGTGCCATTGAGACCCATGGGGCCCCAGGTTTTCATTCCAGCTAAACGCCACCCCACCTGACTACACTAATTAGCAATTTATTTTCTGACAGAAGGTGTGCAGTCTTGGGTTTGAAGGAAAAACCTGCATACAGATGGCCAATGACGTAACTTTGATCTGAACACAGACTGAAGGATAAAGAATACGTATTCTCACTTTCTTATTCTGTGTCTTATTTCTCTCTCTTTTCTTCTTTTTAGCTATTGCCTTCACTTAAGACCAAGCGGCACACTGCGGGTCTGAAAAGTCAAGCCAGTGTGGAAGTGCCTTAAACCTACATTCGCTCTCATATCCAGCAGTGGGCGGCTTCACTTGTTGCAAAAAGAAGTCCAATTGTATAGAAGTCCATGAGAAAATGTAACTATTTTAACTATTCTTTCATACAGCATGATGTTCATTTTGTAAATTATGTTAAAAAGAGTAACGTGTAAAATAGACAATAAAGCAGCGTATGAATACTTTAGGGCGGGGCTACCTTGCACCCCAAGTCGCTACCACGGTGTTGTCTGATCTGTGTGTTGTCTGTGTTTTTGTCGAAGAACTTTAACCCTTTCACAGTGTGTTTTCAGTTCATTGTTAATTATACCATTTTGAGTGATGTCACGGTGACTACGTCCACTTCTTTTATTCAGTCAATGCTTAAGACAAGCTGGTATTACTTTAGGGCAAACATGGCTGACTTACAATTACTTACTGTATGTCAAAGAGGGGCACTTCAATGATATGAAGCCAACATGAACTATTCATTTATGTAATTCTACGTGAGGTTTCAAACCACTGAAAGCTCACTCATTCATTGTTAAATGCCATGAAAGACTATGTATGTTATGCTCAGGCATTGGGTAACAAATGCAAAACATCCCGCTCTCATTAGTCAAAACAAAGAAATATTATTTAAAAATGTATGTTTTGTCACATACTCAACATATTTCTACATTGTGCAGTGAAATACTTCCTCCAGTACTGTGCTCTAAAACAAATATATATATATTTAAAATACAAAGATAAGTTAATATGTTCAAATATTTAATATAGTGCAGATTAAATATCGTGCAGATGACATAAAGCTATTATAATTATTATTAGTTATTAGTTATTAAGACCATCAAAGGTGAGAACAATAAATGGTTGATCCTCGTTTAGGGAGTTTTGCGCCCTCTTTGTTGATTTCCTGTGATCCAATGATTATTAAGAATCATAGTAATGATGCAAACTCTGCCTCTTTGTCAGAACATGGGGCACAGAGCTCTATATTGTATAAAAGCAACTTACTTGTGTTGTACCCAATGACCTTCACCACCTGGCTTGCATTGAAAGGGGATTTAAATATTATCTTCACCAGCTCTGAATAGAGAAATCAGAATGAAGCAATAATGTCGTCTTAACGTGTTCGATATAAAGTGAAAAAATACAAGATTATCTAAAGCACATATATTACTGCTGTCAAATTCTAACAATCGTTTTGCCTGCGTAGCTGTGGCAGCAGTAACTCCTTAATACATTTACTTTTTAGTCTTAGTGTCATTTAGTTTATCAATTTTCCTTGTTTCTCCTGTTGTGTGCGGGTAGAAACCAGAATCAATGTGTTCCCTATTAAGTGTCTTTTACTTTGGGCCGTCTCTCAGCCAAAACAGTGATTCTGATGAAATGGAAGAAACTTAGAATCATCTTTCATGGTTGAAAGGCTGCCTCGGTGTGAGAGCAGGAATCCTTTTTTTAATAACCACTTGAGCGGTCAACGGAACAAAGAGTGTAATATTTTGACAAACCGTTAAAAAAAAATCTTTTCATACTATCAGCTTTACAGAAATTTAATTGGCTCAGTATGCATTATGTTCATAAAGTATACTGTCTGCTCATGTCTGCTCATGTCTGCACATGTCTACTCATGTCTGCACATGTCTACTCATGTCTGCTCATGTCTGCACATGTCTACTCATGTCTGCTCATGTCTGCTCATGTCTGCACATGTCTACTCATGTCTGCACATGTCTACTCATGTCTGCTCATGTCTGCTCATGTCTGCACATGTCTACTCATGTCTGCACATGTCTACTCATATCTGCTCATGTATGTATGTAAAGACAAAAACACCTATATAGAGAATAAATTACTAAAGAGTAAAGCATTCCCTAACAACTTTGACATGAAGAAAAGTAGTTCCTCAGTTACATCAATAACACAGTGTTAGAATATATAATAATTATGAAAGTATTGCGTTTAGCACATTAAAACCAGAGGTAGAAAAAGTAATTTTACTTTAAAAGTAATAATATCACTGTGTGGAAATATTCATGGCCTGTGGGAAGTGAACCGGGACAGAGAGCCTGGTCAGGAAAAACAACAAATTAACTAAAAAGTCATTTTCTTTATAAACAGATCTTTGTAAAGACACTCGGGTTATGATGTAATTTCCAGGTGTTACTTAAGTAAGGATAAAAATACATATAAAATTGCATGGTGTTGCTCTTCAATACCAGCCTCTGTTCAGAGCCAATCAGCAAGTATAGCTGGATGATTACTCAAATCCACAGAAGTGTGGAATTGAACAAATTGGAGTGCCTTTTCACCCGGCTCAGTGCTTCTTATAGTGTCAGGCTAAAATTGAACTACTCCAAGGCTAATTGCGTAACAACTTAGAGTGCCTGCAACCAAGAGTTATGCAGATAATGTAATGTTACTATGGACAAAGACACATAATGACAATCAATTCCAGAGTGAAAAAGTAAAATGGAGCTGCTTTCAAATTCAAATCAAAGTGAGCTCTTGAGGAGGCCACGGTTGAGGACATCCATACGAGCCTTTTTAACTATGTTCTATTACAAAATTTCATTAGCAAATGAAAGTTTTTCATCAGGGTCTATTGTTTGTAAAATATGACCTTACCATTTCAAATGAATTCCCAATTGTCAGTTTATTCCTTAGGAAAAGAGAGAGAAAGGTACAGCATAGTTCAATTATTATATATATATATATATATATATATATATATATATATATACTGTATATATACTTAAACTTCATGTTAATTGATTTTGAAGCGCAGTATCGAAATACAGCAAACCAAACAGACAGGAGGAAAAACAACTATAAATAAAAACAAAAGAAAAACATTGGCCGTAGCACGAAAGAGGAAGAGTTACACATCATTTATCACACAAATTACAAGGTATTAACATATGACACATTCAACCCGTTAGACCATTAAACATTCACTCTTATTTTTCAATCAGACTAATGGCAGGTTGCCAGATTTTGTGAAAAAGTCCTTCTCTGTTTGACAGATGAAATATATTTCTTTCAGCCACATGTCAAACGTTGGGAACATCTGCGATTTGCAGAAGTGTAGCAGCAGTTTTCTGGGCAGCAGTGTGAACAGAGAGATGGCCTTCGTACAGGTATCCTTCACTCTACCTGGCTCAGCAACCTAATATCATCATATCCTACAATATAGCATTATAACAAGACAACGCAACATTGCCCCTGATAGAGTTTTTCCTTTTTCCTTTGTTTGCATGAAAGAAAAAAAGCACTATGAGGATAAAGACATGAAGATATTGTTAATTTAACTCTGTGTGTCAATTGCCCTGCAGGGTAATGTCCTAATACAATGTTTTCTGAACTCCGCTGTGAAAGAGTAAAACGTGTATTTGATAAATAATTCAGATTTTAAAGAGGAGTTTGTACATGGTTAGGAATGCATGCAAAAAGATACACAACATATACTGCCAATGTCATGCCCTGCAGCTGTTACTGCACACAGATAAATAGTTATGTGTTTCTCGTTACAATAATGAGAATAGGACTTTCATACTATTCCCAATTCTAATGTTTAATGTGATCATTTATGGGACAGTGGTTGTCCGACATTTTTGCATTATTTTAAGGTTAATGTTCTGCAGATAATAACACCTGAAAATATGTGTCCTTAGACATCCAGCCTCTCGAAAGGATCACAGTCATATCAAATCATTGATTGGCATTTCTATAGAGTGATATTATATTTGCCTTCTGTGCTCGGCCAGTATATCATTAAAACCACTTCGGCCACACGGTTTCTATGGTAACCACCATTGTACCAATACCATTTATGAGTTCTGTGGACGTCACCCCCTAATTACTTTCAGGGAACAAAACCTCATTTCATATATATCCAGCTTTATTTCTAGTCATTATATGGAAGGTAAAAGAAAAAAGAAAAAGAAGGTGCAAAGGAGTAAGTATCACAGAATGCCCTGTGGTCGTGTTCACAAGTGATGCAACTAGAAAGAAACTTCTCAGGATAACAAGTGTTGGGCTTTAAACTACCCCTCAGATAGTCAATATTACATGAAGGATCTTTGCAATGATGCAGCAGAGATGATGTGTGTCCTGTGCGACAACATTATGAAGCAGAGGCCAAACTCTGCTCCAGTTCAGTTTATAGAGCTTCTCCTTCCTATAAAACTCAGCTGCACTCAGGGGGGAAATATTTCCTCATCATAGTCACAGCCAGCATGACCTAAAAAACACGAACGGATGGCCATGATTGATTCCACCAGGCACCTGTTCCACATTCAAACTTAACGCTTACATTCAAACCACTTTATTTTGCCACCTGAACCGATAATTGGGACGTTGCAATTATACTTTACATTTGTCATAGTAATAATAACGTTTGTATTTATTGGGAGTCCTGCTGGACTGGTGGTTAAAGAATGAGTCTGGTGATCTTCTGCATATTTTTCTTATTGTTAACAAATCCCATGAAACGATACAGAATAAATAAACATTATGTTGATCCTGCTAATAAGTGTTGCTTGTGAAGCCTGGTATCGCTACATCTCTACATCTACATACCAGGGCTGCCACCAGTGTACCCCTGAGCAAGGTACTTAACCCAGAGTTGCTCCAGGGAGACTGTCCCTGTAGTCAGTTCACTGTAAGTCGCTCTGGATAAGAGCGTCTGCTAAATGACCTGTAATCTAATGTAATGTAATCTTCTGTGCCAGAGTATTTTTCATTTTGAGTCAATAGCCTCCTGTTTGTGTAACAGTTGCGTATTCAATCTTCTGGTGTACACTGTGTGTTTTGTATATTTGATGTGCTTTATGTTTCTTGACTGTCTCTGTGGACACTGTCTTTAATTTGTATTCCACCACCCAGGACTATAAATCCCTTGGTGTTTGACACAAGCTCAACTGATTGACAAGTGTTCTGCATCCACTTAATCAAGTGATGTCCCTTGATCCTTTTGTACTGCTGCATTCACTTGCTACCTGTTCTTGACAGAGATCTTTCACCAGATTTGAGTGTTCCTGGATGCTCTTTTTTTCATTACTTATGAGTAACAGCTGCTAATAACTACAATGTCAAACTGCTCTAGAAAATCATCGCCAAAGATGTTTAATGTATAACCTCAATATCTCCTCGTTGCTTCTGCCTGGGGACGTTATTGTTATACCCCTCTCTCTCTTTCCCCAGGGATTTATGTCTTTTTCTACTGTCACTATGCAATAAAAGGCAAAATGGAAAATCTAAATGGTGTGACATAGTATTTATAGAACACAACTATGAACTGACAATATTTAATTAAAATCCACTCTAAAATGAGAAAATAAGATCTTACCAGCTAAGTCCACAACCTCAAGGCCCAAATGGATAAAACTTAATCAACTTCAACCTCAGCTGTGACAGGACCAAACTGTATTGCTAATTTCCTTTATAAGATGTTATGTGTTATATCCAGGACAGCAGAGGTCACAACTCTCCACACTTTTATGTTAGCGAGGGAAGCCAATGGTTAACCTCCTCTGAGTATCAATTTGGCTGCCGACACCGAGCTACAAAGTTCTGCTGAAATCTGCTGACTGTGCTGAACTCTGTAATGACTATTTTGTAGGGCTTCCGAGTGTGAGAGATGAACGCTGGCCTGTCCCATTGGAGGAAGCCTCTCACTGGATCTCAACTGTGCACAGAAATTACCTCGTGGACCCACGGTCTGCTCTGCCGTAATACCGGTGTCCCGACACATAAATAGAGATGCCAATCTCACCACCAGAGTACGTTTTTAATTAAGATTTCCATGACTGTGTAGCAGTTGTTCCTCACGGTGTTAAACCGAACATTTCTTCAATTCCTTCAGAATGTGAGAAACTCAACAATCAGCATCTTTTAATTAACAGACTCCAAATTGGTCTGAACTGTTGATATTTGCAGGTGTTTGTATGTTTATTTACTGTGACACTCATGGTTCGGAGCTGAGATCAAGCTGAGATCAAGTCTGACGAGTGATATCTCCTGTCCCTCCTCCGCAGCTGTCTCTGCAGCTGAGCCTTGGCGCTTGTAACGAGCGAAGACAACACTCTCAATGTTCTCATCACGCAGAAAGTCAATCACAAACCATCATTGCCACTTAGACTTTCTGAATACATTTACAGCATGTAAAACCCGACACAGGAGAATCAAGAGGGAGGTGTGAACGTATGGCTGCACTCATAGCATGAATATTCAAGCCGTTTCAGAAACGTAAGAAATAACAGTGGGAGCTGGATTATCTTGTAGAAAGTCTGAGATATATTTGGGGATGTGTTTTGCTGCTCCTCTGTCAGCATTCAAGGCTGACACTCACAGATACCAGAGCCCCTTTCAGCCTCTACAATTTGCAGCTTGTGTACACAAAAAAATAAAAGCTAATGCGGAGGTGTGACAGACTGCTTTAATCATCATGTTGTCAAAGCCACACTCAGTGCATGTGCAGGACAAGAAGTATTGCGCTTTAAAGGTCCAGTGTGTCGTATTTAGGGGATCTATTAGCAGAAATGGAATACAATATTCATAACTATGTTTTCATTAATGTATAAAACTAAAAACTAAGAATTGTTGTGTTTTCGCAGTTTTACAAGCGTGTGGAAGAACTACAGTGGCCTTCGGGTAACATTAAAACATGAAAGGCTACATCTACAGAAAGTGGTTTGTCTGTTCTGAGCTGCTGTAGCCACACGGAGGTGCAACACGGAGGTGCAACACTGGAGGTGCAACACGGAGGTGCAACACGGAGGTGCAACACGGAGGTGCAACACGGAGGTGCAACACGGATGTGGAAGTGCAACACGGATGTGGAAGTGCAACACAGAAGTGCAACACAGAAGTGCAACGTGGCGGACTCCGCGGCAGGGGACACGCTCGCTAAGTACGTAGATATGAAGGGCTCATTCCTAAACTAACGAATCTAGTTTCAGGTGATTATTCACTAATAAAAACATAGTTATGAATATTTTAATACATTTCTGCTAATAGATCACCCTAAATACTACACACTGGCCCTGTAAAGGTAAGTCAAATAGAGCCTGCCTGTTTGTGTCTTTTTATAAACTAGACGTCAAACAATAAAATGTTTCTCTTTTGTAACTATTCCATGGAAGTCATGGAAAATAAATAAAAGAGTTGTCATTATTTACAGTTGTCCTTACTGTTGTGTGTGTGGGGGGGGGACACAAAAGTAATGAGAAATATTTAAAATTATTATTACGATGTGAGGGCTCCCCCTTAGGGAATGATAAATAGTCTGTCCAGATACGTTCGACCTGCTACCTGGATTTTTAAGGAGCCCAGCCCATCTGCATGCGCAAGTGGACACTTAACTGGCATATAATTATGGACCAAGGATATGGCAACCTTGCCTGGGAGTGTGTATGCGTGGATGATGCGAGACTTGTGAAAGTCAAACAGCTACTTATGAGTTGAAGGTGCATGCCAGCTGACATGAAAAATCTGGTTTGTTGGCCTAAGGGCAGCAAAGAATGTTGATGGGGGAATCTGGAGGCTTGTGATTACTCCCTGAAGCATGCAGCGCTCTGCATGACAAGCTACCTCCACATGACTCGGACATCCACAGTGACCTCTAGACAATGGCCATACATTAGGACTGACTCTTTGAAGCTGAGAGACAGGAGGAGGGAGAAGTATAAGAAGGAGATCAGTCAGAAATGTGGACAGCTCAATGCTCGATCCATCTCTGTGCATCCAATCAATTACTCAAATTCTTCCCCAGAGAGTAAACAATGAGCAAGTAGTATAGCAGCTAATGATGGTACCTCTAGGAATAGGATTCTTTCCCCACTTCTCAATACTTGTCTACATTTTCATCATTTTTCTGCTGGCCTGGGCATTAAAACGTGACTCGAGCCAAATTTATAAGTTTCTTCTGTGTAGAACATGTCGGCTTGTGTAAAGTTACAATTCAACTTTGCAAAGTAAATCTCCGGCCTGTTAAAATGTCAAATGCTTAATGAAGCTGCATGCACTGTATATTATTTTTTCTCACTTACCATATTTCTCCATTTCCTTATAGTAACTCAGATTTTCAGATTTTCAGATTTTCTGCAAACGTATCATTAAATAGTAAAGTTGTTTGTGTCTCTTGCCTTGCACATGCCAATACATTTAAAAAAAACAGTGTATCAAAAACAGACTTATTGGTTTGTGTCTGTGTGGGTGTTTCATCATTGTAAGAAGTTTCGTCTTCAGTATTGTCCGGCATGATGGCTTACTTGTGCTCACAGAGGAAATAACTCAAACGAGGAGGTGCAGGGAAACAGGTAGAAAATTGGGTCTCATGAGAGTATTTTAGATGTATTGTGGATTGAGAGTCACTAGATAAATCAATCTCAATCCAAAGTTTCTGACAAGGTAATAGATGGATGTGAAGTTGCTGGCTGTTGCTATAAACCCATGAAGACTTCGCTAGCCACTTAAAAGGGAGATCGGCTTTATTAAAATGTTGTCTTAAAGCTTTTTATACATGAGAGCTTCCATGATTTCGTGTTTTACTATCACTTTAATTATTCCAAAGGTCTGTTTTAAGCAAACAAATACTGACATCTGTCGAGTATTGACAAGACAACAGTCTGAAAAAAGAAAACAAGTTGTGGTTTAATTGGCTTCGGTAGTGAGATGTAGACTCTTAGGGCATACGGCATATGCTTGCCTTACTCTGGGAAAAAGAAAATCTCTGAAAAAAGTGGAAAAAAAATAAGTGCTCCAAAACATATCACCAGTGTCGTGCTAATCATGGTCTAATTATATCACAAAGTAATTACACAGCAATTATAGCTCCTATTATTTCAGAATGAGCATATTTAAAAGAGAGAATACATATGAGTTGATTAAAATTATACATTAGGTGATTCAATGAGGAAATGTTATAAAGTAAATGACTTTGTCCATTTGCATGAAATATAGTTTAATCAGTTTAGCTCCATTTGATGAAATCCACAGATAAATCGGTAGCGTGTTGCTTATTGCATGTTCCCACTCTGTCTTTGTACCGCTGCTGCACCGCTGTAAGACATTAACTGCTTTAACAGCAATACTGCTATTGCATTATGATTTTTGTTCAGATGCTTATATGTACTACACATTATCGTTCTGTGCATTAAAGCGTAAAAGCATTGCCCTGAAATTGGCTTTTCAGTGAATTCTGTGATGTTTGTGGGTCTAAATAATCTGCTGCAGGCATAGCGAGTAGTCAGTTGGCTATCAGGGAAGTCATGGCAACAGCTTCAATGAACGAGAGCAACAAGAAACAAATTAACATCAGAGCTCCACACACAGCATAAGAGACCTCATTCAAAAATATACTGAACATCAGAATTAGTGATTTATTTTTTCCAGAGTGGGCTTCATGGATGCAAGGTGCTGCAGCCTCAGGCAAAGTTCTTCATCAAACTTGACCAACTGAGGAGGAGGAGGGCAAGACGAACAATACGCTTCCTGTTGAACAAAACACTACAGCTCATTTATAGAAAGAGCCGAATAAACGTTTACATAAACCCTTATTATTTAGCATTTATACAAAAATAATTAATAAATGGTTTATTGAAACTAATTATAATATATTACATTATGGATACATCTGCAGATTTTGGTCTTATCTGTAAATATATATGTCTATCACAATACATATATAAAAACCCACAATTTCCCAGAGATCCAGATGATTTCTTCAAATTGCTGGTTGTCTTCAGGTTACCATCATATAAAACTGAGAAAATCTGCAAACACGTTAAAGAAGATGAAACCAGAGAATATTTGGCATTTTTGTAGAATATATTTATTATCATTTATTAACTATATTTATTTCTGAAGTAATTACATTTAGTGTAGTAATTATTTCCTCATTCAACACTTATTCACGCTTCATGATAAAACTGCTCATGAAGGGCCTGAGATGAGGCTGAAAGCTCTGGAAGAAATCTAATAAGTGGGCTTTGAGTGAAGAATTTATTCGTCAAACTTCTACTTGTGATGTCAAGAACGAATTTTCCAACTCAGCATGTCTTCATGAGTTTCCAACACTGACAAACAGTTTTAAACCCGACTGTGATATGTGTATAAACCGTTAACACTTGTCATATATCATTAAATATGATTGTCCCTATATCTGTGCACAGCCACAATATATAGTAATGTGTTATACAATACATTAAGTAAGTGTTAATATGCTGGGTATAAAACGGTAATTTAATCGTACAGATTTGATGTAAAGAGATAAAAAATACTCTTAATACTCTCTCACCCTTTTAGTCTGGCTTTACGTGGACATGCAGCAGACGATCATCCTTTTAACTCTTTCGTTTCGATTACAGGCATGTTTTAATATCAATATGAGAAGCATTGTCTTGCTTGTTCTGTTCACTCCATTGTTGCATCACATAGTGTATTGGAGAAAAGCTGAATCTTCTGTTGCCGTTTCATCACTAAAGTCGACTATTACTGCACTGCAGCCATTACAGACACTTCTGAACTCTATTACCTTCTTGTAATAGCTCTAAGAAGGTCATTTTGATCAAATATTCATAACCAATGTCCATAAAAGTGCAGGTAACACTTGGATAGTCTAATACTGATGGTGACAAAATGCCATGGTTAAGTATTACAGACTATGTAACTCTCTTAAGTTCTCGCTGTAGCTAAAAACTTCTTAGTGCCTGATTATTACTGCTTTTGTTAGGGTTTTAGTTAAAATAAAGAAATGTAATGAATGACTATAGCAAGCATTAGATGAGATTTACCCGTGTCACCCTTCAGTGAATTCCCTAAAGTTGAGTAGTAGCTCAACATAGATACAAGAAGAGCCATTATTTAATTTCAAACTGTGTGCGTAATTTAAAGTGATGAGGTGAATTATTTCTCTCTGGCAAATTAAAATGTAGTTGTGTGCTGTCCGTGGCTTCTACTGATGAAAGGAAGAGAAAAATGACTACATTAAAATAATTTAGTGCCCTTCTTTCGAATTAGGGTTTTTAGAAAGTAAAGGTCCATTTGAATAGTCCATGGTCTCCAAAATACCTCGTCTGTAGCAGCAAATCATGATAATTAATATGTGATGAATAGGTCTGTTTTGTCCCACTGCTCATATGCACAAAGATAATGAAGGTGTGTCGTCTATTTGTTGCATCCAATTAATTTCCATTGGTTTTAAAAGAAGCATTGCCTACATTAAACTAAGTCACGTAACAACTTCATGAATGCCATTGTCCAGAATTTCCATTTCTGAATACAGAAATACTACCTGTAGCGTCAATCTGGGTAGAAGCTACGGAGCTCATCTTGGTGTATAAATGCTGGAAAAATCATAGTGTCTGCAGATGTTTTCAATCAGAGTTGCAAAGGAACCTTTTAACAGATGCTCTCATAAAAACCGTCACAGGAAAACTAGAGTTTGCTGCCAAAAGCAGGAACACAGTCATTCAGGACAAAATCCAAAGTACTGAGGCCAAACCTTAAAAAAGCCCAAAGAATGTTTTTATAGTAATATTAAGTTCTTTTAAATGAGTTCTCGGTTGATCGTTTTTGGTTTGCTACCTAAACTTTACAAACAAGCCTCTTGATAGAAAATTGAAACTGTGTCAAATTGTCATATTTAACGGTGAAGTTGTATTTAAATCTCTCCATCACATTTTAGAAGGAACTAACTTCTACTTTTTGACAGCTTTAATACAATTTTTATAGACAAAACATGTGATGAGGTTGAGCTACTCAGTATACAGTACAGTAAAAAAGGTCAAATGAGCTTCACACAACAACTTTTTGCAGTGTGGTATAGCTGTTTTTAGCTAAAGGTCCTCTGTGGAGTTTGTTTTTGTTATTGTAAACAAACAAAAATATGTTTACATTGACATTCAAATGTGAAAACGTGAAAGGTGTGAATCCTTGAGGCCTGAGAAATATGATAAATTAATTTCCTTATTCGTTAAACATCTGTAGAGACAATTTTTTGCAGATGTTTGGTCGCTAGCTGCCCTCTCCTTACTCTCCTTACTCTCCTTACTCTTCTCCTTTGTTGTGCACATGTGCATGTGGGCTACATGATACACGCCTCTCAGTTTGGGGGCTGAGTGTCCCAGCATATGTCATAAATTTTTCACAGACTTTTGGGACAGAATTACAGAATATTCTCTGAAAAAGGGAAAATAATTGATTTTGCAATATACAAGTTACGTGTCTCATAAAGTCATAAAAGTGGAATTAATGTTATGTTACTCTTTCAAAAAGAGATGGTTTATTTATAAAAGATTTGCATGTTATACTGTTTTTAAAACATGTGGTCTTCAGCTTTCAGAATCTGTAAACCCACTGTATGTTTTCCAGACTATGTCTTATTTATTTAAAAAATAAAGTCGTACAAATATAACCTTCGTCAATATAAAAGCAAGATCTGGCATCATTTCTAAAGCATCTAAAGGCTAAACTGCTATTAACAGGGAACCAAAACAGTAAAACTTCACATTTTACAGTCACACTGACATAAATCTATGTACTTGCAAGGCATGTGTTATTTTTGCCAAACTTACTCACAGTTCTACACTCAAATGTGTGCTGACAGGAAGGAGTCAGCAGCCATCTTTGTGGAACCTTGCATCATCATTATATCTGTATAGCACGGAGCTCTGTGTTTGTGTTTACTACTATTTTAATGTTTATTTTATGTTATGTGTAACATGGCATTTTCCTAAGGCTAGGACTAAGGCTTGAGAGGTTAAGTAAAGGATCTGAATACTTATTTGAACACTAAGCATAATGCCTCGCTGTGATCTGGTCTGCAACACAACAAAGACTATTGGCTTCTCTCACTGTAGCGTTTTACTCGCCACCAGAAAGAGGTAGTGGATAGATCAGATGAAAGGTCAAATAAGGTTTGCTCTAAGTTTAGTTGTTTGTTTCCCTCGTGTGTTTACCCTTGAATTCTGCAGTAGCAGAAGACACCGCTTCATCAACAGAGCCAACATTGTTAATCCATCTCTGCCACCGTTGTTTACTGTTCCGCCTTGTCTCGCTTACGTCACTCCACCTCAAGAGACCTGATTCAACATTCAACTTTACTTGTTAAAGACAGAGCCACTGAAATGGCTCGTCACTTCAACAACAGCATCCATCCTGTGTCTTTTTTTTGTTGTTGTTGTTGTTTTCAGGCCGGAAACAGAGATTGTTGAGGTGCACAACCCCGCAGTGGCTACAGCAGGGTACATGAGGAATTAAATGAATAATATCTTAGAGTCGGCTGTTTGCGTCATTCTGAAAACTGTAATTCAGCCAATTTGCTTTTACTGCAAAAGAAAGCTGGGGAAGAGATTCTTATTGTAAGTGTCCAGTTTTCAGCAGATAAACAGTGTTATAGTTATAGTTGCTTGGGAATCACTTCCCTCTTCCCATGAAGCCCCTTTACAGAGCCATGTGCACAACCTCTACTTCTGCTGCTTTCTTTACATTACAGGTCATTTATCAGACGCTCTTATCCAGAGGGACTTACATTGAACTAAGTTCAGGGACAGTCTCCCTGGAGCAGCTCAGGGTTAAGTACCTTGCTCAGGGGTACACTGGTGGCAGCCCTGGTATTGAACTCCTGACCTTCTAGTGTTTTGTTTGGAAGGCGTACCACTAGGCCATCACCGCCACCCTGAAGGGTTAATGTTCTGTGTGTTGTTCACCTCGTAATATTTTAACTTTTGTTTCCAGCTGTTATAATTTAGCAAACAGTTGTGTACTCTCCTCACTGGAGATCCAGATGTGTCCTCTGCAAGGAGATTAAGATTACAGCTAGTGATAGCGTCATATTATAATCCAATTAATGCATGTTGTAAGATTATTTCTGTACACTCTCTGCCTATATTATCTCACAAGTCATTTGTTCCAAATGAACGATAACAGATTGGTTACAGATTGTTCGCATTCACTACATTGTCTGTGTTATCACGTTAGAGCTCAGATAAATCACATTATCCAGTTATTACTGCATAGCCTGAATACGAGATGTAAGATCGCAGTTTGAGAGCTGCCGTGCGTGCCTGTTGTCACAGCCCAACAGGTGTAATGGTGATATCACAGCAGAAGATGTTTTTTACAGATCATTTAATCCCCGTTCACTTCAGTAGCTCAGTGCAGGCTTTCACACTTAGAGCCAGCTGTGACACGTTGCTTTATGCTGCAAAAAGATCCCTCTGACCAAATGTCACACCTTACAACGTGTCAGAATTTAAATGGATAAAAAATGTTGCCCTTCCAATGACTGTATGTGGCCTTTGAAGTGATGCTTTAATCCATGATTTAAAATCAATTCTAATTTTTTATGAGATTTTTTTTTACAATTGAATTCATTTAACGTACATTTGTAAAGTGCAAAAATGTGACATTGTTATATGCATAATATGTGCATAATATGAGTCATTATTGTTCTTCAATATGACATACTGTGTATATATTACGCATTTAATCTTGTTCTTGCAAAAATAAATACTTCTTAAATTTGCAATGAAACACTATAGACTCAGTTTCCATTAAATGTTGTACTTTAAACAGAGATCTAGAGATTTATGGTGTGTGTTTTTTTAAATTAAATTAATGAATTTCCCACATTTTGAAAAGTGTTGGATGTTAAGTTGAACTGCAGAGTTCAGATTTCCAACTTAGCAGTTGTAAAAGTAGGAGTGATACTTTCAGTCGGACTGGAGTTACAGTGAGGACATTTCAACTGTTCAGGAGGAGTGGAGGTTCGTGGCTAGCGCTCATCGCCTCTCTGGTTTACACTGTAGTGCAACCTTTATCAAAAGTCAGTGAGTTAGGAGTATTTATGATTGTGAATAATAAGGGAAAGCTAGCAACACCACAAAGAAGCTGCTATTTATATCGCTGCTCCTTTACGTTGAAAGGAGCCAGTTGAGGTGGTTCGGGCATCTAGTAAGGATGTCACCTGGGCGCCTCCCTGGGGAGGTGTTCCAGGCACGTCCAGCTGGGAGGAGACCCCGGGGAAGACCCAGGACTTGGTGGAGAGATTATATCTCCTCACAGTCCTGGGAACACCTCGGGATCCCCCAGTCGGAGCTGGAGGATGTGGCCCGGAGAAGGGAAGATTGGGGTTCCTTACTGGAGCTGCTGCCCCCGCGACCCGATCCCAGATAAGCGGTAGACGATGGATGGATGGAGGAGGAGTGTGCCACTTAAAAAAATCGTATTTCTGATTGTTTAAGGTTTGTGACGGCCTCAGAGGTGGCCCTGTCCTGTCCTTCCCATGTTGTGTGCTTAACCTGTGTTTCAAGAGGTTGATTGGTGGAGCTGAGTCCTCATCATCTCCTCATTACTGATTCAGCACACCTGAGCAAGGCTGGGCTCAGGCTATAAAGAGACCTGCAAGATCTTCTCTGTCTCTTCCCTCTGGCCTGCTGCCTGCTATTTGTATTGTGCTTGTACTTTGGGTATCATTCACTTAATTAAACCATATAGCAACGTTATGGATTGTGTGGTCTCCCTCCTTGTCGCCTCCTCTCGAGCCAGGTTGTGACAGGTTGCAATAACAAACTTTTTTTGTCAACTCTGCGTCAGAAGAAACCAGCTTTAAAGGACCTACGAAATGATATTCTGTCAGTGTTATTGGGCTTGGTATATGATAGATGTTGCATATCTATTGTGAAATGTGCCATATATTTTTTTTTAATATTGATGTATTCGTAATAAATCACGATCATAACAACAATCGGTCGCTGCGCTGAGAGCATCCACTTCGGCAATGTTCAGGCAATGACGTCACAAGTAGAACATAGCCGCCGCCAGTGTTCGTCTGCGTTGAAGCGTCCAGCAAAGACTGCTGTCAATTATTACGAGAAAGAATGAACAACAATCGATCGCCAAGGATAATTGTGAAGCGATGTGTTGTATGGGGATGTGGGGCCGACTCCAAATCTAGCTTTCTGCGGCCAAAATATGATAAAATGTCGTGTTTATGGACAAGACAAGTGCGTCGATGAAACCGACGATTTGTGGGCAGCACTTTGAGAGATCGTGTTTCGAACTAACTATGCTCGCCAAGGAAATGAGATTCAAAAATAATTTAAAACTGAACGCAGATGTTGTGCCTACAATACTGCCGAGACCCCAGCCAGCACAAGCCAGCACGCCGACTCAAACACGTCCGCCGGTGCAGAGTCCTCCACCAGAGAGACGACGAAATGCATTCGCCAAAAGGGAGAGCGAAGGTAAGCCGTGCTACTTGTTTAATGTATTTATTGTTTCAAGCATAAAGCCATAATCGGTCTAGGCCTACTGTATGTAATGAGTTGACATACAAATGTAAACTGTAATATAAATGTTTCCTAAATTTCCCTCGGGATGAATAAAGTATCTGTGTATCCATCCATCTACACCAGGCCCTAGCCAATATGTGTGTTATTGTTTGTAGTATTAATAACTTGAGCTAATTACACTTCATTAGCTTAATTAAGTATAGATTCAATGTTTATAACATGCTTCCCCATTTTATTCTGTAGTTTGAGTAAAAGCGTGAGTCTATTTAACTTTTAACTATCACCCTATTATTACAGAGGTGTTGAAACATTGGTGAATGAAGCCACTGACAGAACTGAGGATACCTGTATGATCAGCGACCATCTATTGGACGTCCACACTGGGGAGGAAGCTGTGTGTACAGCAGTAAGTATACAGACTGTACGTCATCTGTACGTTACAGTTGTAGTACCAGTAGACCTGCACATGACGTGTTAAACATACAATCACCACACGCATGTACATAATTCATATATTTGTTTAATTTGATATCATTGCTCTCTCAATCACTTCAACCACATCTTTTATTATGAATGTTATTAGATGTTTTCTTTACACAGACATGTATAAACATGCAATACAATTTCAAGCTGGTTTGAAAGATTTATTAGTAAAGTTGTGTTTTGTACATGTCAGAAAGAAATTGCAGACGGATCCCCCCTCCACGGACACACCACAAGTCCATGCAGGCGACCACGTGTCAGGTCAGCTGGACTGCAAGTTCCAATCCAGGTTGGTTGTTCCAAAGGTCAGCGTCATAATATATATATATATGTATATGTATATATGTATATATGTATGTATATGTGTATATATATGTGTATATATATGTATATATGTGTATATATATATATATATATATATAATGTATACGTGTATATATATATATATATATATATATATATATATTGCCATCTATTTACGATTGAGGATAATGTTACGTTTTCTTATATATATATATATATATTGAGAAGTTCTATGAACTATAGTCAAATGTACATACCTGTCTCTGCCAAATCCATGATCACCGTCACCATCATCCGCATGTTCGCTCCCGTCTGTGTCTCCATCTTGAACACTGTGTCTCGCGCTGCTCTGTTTCCACCACGTTAAACTCGCCCGCATGATCTAAATCCACGACACCGGCATCCTCTTCAATAAACTCCTCTTCTTGAAGGTGCAACGAGTCTATTGACGACTCACTGTCACTCGATTATGTCGAAATATACAAGCCAGAGTCCGACACGTCTGTCGTGCTGTCTGTATGTTGTATCCAACTGGTGGACTGTTTTCTACTTGTGACGTTAGAACACGGCGTCGGGTGTTTCCGGTAGCGGCGATGTAAACATCGGTGATCGACATACTAAATCATGATTTATTAAATACTGCGATCATTGTGTCATAAATAACACATGATTTTACACCACAAATAGCATTTACTATCATCAGTAGAAATTCATGATTATCATTTCGTAGGCCCTTTAAACACAACACTGACAAGTTATCACATTATTAACACATCCGGTAGTTACAGAGCAACATTATCATTCGTTTGGAGACGTGTGCGTCCAATATTCACTCTCACTTGAGATGTGGTTTTGGTGTCCACCAGCTCCTGACCCGGGAAATATCTTTGGCTGCTAAATGTTGTGTCTTTAGATGCTTTATAGACACTTTAACTTTGTGCAATGCTGTAATCCACGAGAATAAAGCTTGGTATACATAGTAACTCTTTCTTTATCTAACCAGATGAATGCAGTGGAATCAGCATAATTCATAATTAATGTATCCATGCAATGAATTAATCATTATAGCCCTATTGATAGTAATTAATTCTATTAATATTTAATGACTGACAAGAAGATATTCTCACACGGCTTTAAGGAGAGGGATGGAAATCTGAAAACAAGTTTTAGTTTAAAGGGTTCAACTTGTTTTCCATGTAAAGCATGACTCTATTAAACAAACAGGGTCAAATGTATAATTTAGATGGATTACTCCTTTGTTTCAAATAGCACATCAGGTGCAAACAATTACCTACTGATTTATTAATGACTGTATAATCAATATTCTCAAAATAAATGTAGTATTTCATTACATGAGCGCAGATCATTTGTATACGATTTAATAATTTTTTACACATTTCTAACACCTTGGAGGTTGTAATTAGGCTGCTGTCTCTCACTAGTAGTAAATGTGTGTGTATGTTTTTACAACACTACATTTGAAAGGTCAGTTTGAAGGTGTAAAAATGTTTTATCTTTATTATTGTTGCTTTAACTGAAGCACCGATTGCCATTTCGTTTGCACTTGCACGAGACAAAACAGTCACATCAATCACTGCTTGTTTATCATGTCAAAGTGTGCATACGAAATATCCTCAATCTTATTTTTTACATCAACAAAAACTAATAGCTGTCTAATCCTCATTAATTGTGAATGACTCCTTGACTTACTAATGACAAATTATGGGCCGAGAAAATTAAATATTATGCTAACTAATTCAATAGTAATAAATTATAGGTATTCTCAACCAACAATAAATAATAAGGTAATTGGTCAGGATGCCACAACTTCAACAAACAACACAAACAAGTTTATATCTGGATGCACTACTAGACTGTGTGTGCACTGGCAGTGGGCTGTGACAAGCAAAGTTTCCAGTACTGAGCAGAATTGTGCCCATAATAAGTCTACAGAATAATAAGAGCGTAATAAGTGAAGCATATCTTCTGCCCTATATAGAGAATTTCCTCTCCCTCTGCACCAAACAAAGCTTCTGAGGCCTGCGGCTAATCACTGCCCTTTACCTGTTGTCATTCATCTAGAGGAGTCAATTGGTCTGCTTCTGCAGGGTGCAGAGGTAATTACGATTTGGCTATGACTTGCGTTTGGCTTTATTGTCTGACTCTGTGGCACACATGCTGGGATATTGGGAACTTGAAACTCAAAGCTCATTCAGGAGAGTTCCTCTTTGACTTTACCACTCAATGTTCCTCCAGAGAGCTCCTCTACTGACTAAACAAAGCTCAGCCAAGATGAGTCAAGATCATCACAGAGAAAAATACCTGCTGCACCTTTTTTCTTTTTATTATCTTCCACTCAGAGATTTTTATTTGTTGAAATACCATGTGCAATGCATCCTAAGGTGCAGAATATTTTCTCTTTCATTGCTTCTGTTCCATTTATGGATGATTGAAAAAGTTGCAAAGAAAGAAGAACAATCTCACAATATTTCTGTCTAGATCATTTTCACAGATGTGCCTCTCTTCAAACTCCGAATTGTATTAATATTTAACCGCATTATAAATTGGATGAGGAATACAATTATGTAAGTAAATACACCTGTCCCATCAAGCAAGAAATTGAGAAAATCCCCCAGCAAGTAGCTTTACTCTCAAGGTGAGATTTGGGAAATGAATTTATAAAATTGGGGAAGATTTGCAAGCGCCATAATCCACATTCCTATTCATCTATAGTTCCTCAGTATGTCAGAGGAACTCCGTAGAGATGGAGCCCAGTCGTACTCCTGTTCATAGTCCTCGCCTTTAATTTCAGGTATGGACACCAATGAGTGAATATATATTAATATCTACAATGAAATCAGATAATTGTATTTTTGGGATTAAATTCTGGATTAAAGGTTGAATAAATTGTGTAAAATGTTTCAAATGTGCTCATTTCTGACAAACAGAATGAACTCACAGCAAGATGCAGAACGGTAAGCTTCAATGCAAGTATTCCCTAAAAAGGTAATTTAGAGAAGTTGAACCTTAAAGTGGTTATAAAATATTAGCTTTTGCTTAAGAGGAAGGTGTTATGAATTTCTAAATAGGGAACTTAAATTTAAGGAGAGCATTAAATGAGGAACTAGACTTTAAGGCATTTTTAGAGTCAAGTAGATTGTATCTGTTCTCAAAGAAGAAGGCAGTGAAATGTAGTTAAAAGATGTTTTTGGTTAATGCACATAGACTTGTATTAGTTAATGTTGTCTATAGATATCACAAGATGGCTCTGAGTGAATTGTGTCTTGAAAAAAGAGGTTGAAAGAGTGCAGAATTTGCTGATTTGTAATGAAAGAAGTAAGCAAAAGAGTTCATTTTATTTTCCAAAGAGTATAGTGTTTCTCTTGTTCGGTTAAATCCATGAGCGTTTACATTTGGTGAACAAAGCACAGTGTGCAGGATAAGAGTTGTGTCATGGACTCAAATGTGACAAATAACAAAAAATACTGCAAATGAACTGTAGATGCATGCAGACGCATATTTTCCACAAGCATTAAAAGCAGGTACTACTGCTGCTGGGCTTCTCTGACTATTTTTGCACTTAGGAATTTGTAGTAATTTATCTCCATGATGTGTCAGGTTCTTTGCTGCAGTCTGCTGAAGAACCAAGTGACTCCTGGGAAACTGAGTGCTGTGTAAACTTCCTGTGCAGAGGTACGCTTCCTTCCCATCGTCACTGAAGCACGAGGAGGATCCTGAAAAACGACTGACGGAGGCTCTCAGATCTTTAGTCCAGACCAAGTCAGGATCCCTGACTTCCGCTTCATCATGAACCCATTCTTGCCCCATCTCTCCTTCCCCTGTTATGAAAGACTGAGGAGGTGGATAATCAAATCACACAGGATCATATGTCACATCTGACCTGTATGGACGCAGTTTGCGTACTCAAAAGTGTGTTTCAATCCAAGGAGGAGTTGTTTTTTTCTGTAAGTGTGTGAGAGGAAGAGAAAAAAAGAGCAAGAAAGAGACAAATAAATTCCCAGTCCTGCGTTACATTTTTTTGTGTATGTCTATCTCCCGTGCACATATTCTTTCCACATCTTTTTCTCTTTCTTTAGCTGTGACAGTCTCCCTTCATGTGGGAAGGGACGGTTAATGAATGTGCATGAGCACGTGAGAAATGTGTGGGCTTCCTCCACATCTTTCTCTCTGAGTGACAGAAGCTCGACAAGGCTTTGGAGGCTGGCTTAAGAGTTAAGGAAAGCAAACAAGGAACAGCTTTTTTCCAGATGGCCACGGCAAAACAGAGCAGAATATACTCTGCAAGTTTTTGGAGGAAACGCCTGCCTGTAGAATGACAAGTCATTTTGAGCAAAACTACTGTTGTCTGATGGAAAACAGTCTATTTATATTCCTATATATATATATATATATATATATAAAATAAAAAAACTCACAGGATCCAACTTGGTCTGTTGGATTTGTAATGGCCTCGCTGTTGGTCACAGTGCTCAATCTGTGTTTGCAAAAGTGACAAATACAAAAGAGAAAAATTCCTATCAAAGCCATCAAGCCTGAAGCATGAAGAGGATAGAGTAAATGTTTATTTTGTGATTCTTCCTGGTGTGCTAAGGCTGCTCCCATCAACCTCTGCTCTAATCTGTGAGTATCTGGTATGCACTCCAAACTAAATTGCTGTTTATTCTATTCTGCGGGTGTGAAAGCCTGCCGCTGAATGCTATCGGGGGAACGAGGGTCCCAGGATGTTCAACTCTGCTGCTGACACAACACTATTCCTGAAAGACCCGCCGCTTGATTTACCCAAGCAAAAAGTCTCGGTAATTGTGAAGATTTATATCAATGGGAAAGAGCTGACGAGGTCCCACAGCTATCAGATCTGACAGACTTAATATGTGCTCAAATGTTGCTTGGCACACTAAAGGCTTGCAGGTTGACCAATTTCACCCGGAATGCTCCACCTCAGACGGTATTGACCGAGCCGTCGTTTTTCACTTCTGTAAATCGAGTGTGAAGTGGAACTTTTAGGTTGTGAAATTGTGTTTTTAAGAAACGGGAATCACTACAAAACATTTTGTATCAGTTTGTGTGCCATCTGAGATGTAAAGAAAAGAGTGTCAAGTGTTTTCTTTATAAATATGCTGAACACAGGTGCGCTATATCTTTGGATCTTCGTCACATTCATAAGATAAAATTAAACGGGCATTGTGTTTGGTAATAAAGTTGGGTAACACCTGCGATAAGATACACAAAACACTGAGTAGGTTCGAAGGAGATTAACTCTAAATTTCCTATTATATAAATGAAGATAAACAGACTTTATGTGGATGAAACTAAATGTAAATGTGTGAATCAACAACATGTCACTTTCTTAATGAGTTAATCAGCAGCACAAATAAATAATATTTATGTAGCTACTCATTCTTTTTTATTATCTTATATTTGTGTGGACAGCAATCATTTAATTAAACCTTTAATTATACAGAGTTCAATGAGAGCAGTTCACTGGACCTTATTGTGAAACGTTACCACATAATGATAACACTAAATTTCAAAGTTTATGCGTGCATTAAATCTAGTATTTATAATAAGATAAAATAGAACTTTATTTATCCCGAGGGAAATTGTTGTGCAACAGTTGCAATGCACAGTAGGAACAGAAAGAACAGTAAGATTCACAAAACAAACATGTACTAAAATTACTCAAATTATTATTTTATACAAATATACAGTATATATATATATATATATATATATATATATATATATATATATATATTCATATATATAGAGAGAAAAATGTAAGAATAAGATTAATAAGTTGACATGGGGTTAGGTGCAATATTCAACAAGATGAGGTAAGGTGCGGTATTTGGCAAAATAACATAAAAACACAAGATAAAAATCATCAAATCATACTTAGTCAATTAAGTCACTCGATGAAGGATATGTTGTTTGCTCCCTCTCGACACACATTAGTGCTCTTTGAACTTAAGCATGTTTTCTCCTTAAATTGGTGCATTTGAACTTTAGCGTCACCAAATGACCATAACTATACATTATCTAAAACACATGTATAATTACATGTTGTAGTCTCAGGAATGAGACCGGAATCTGTAAATAACACAAAAACCCAAAAGGTTTTAGAAGACATTGGTTGTTGACATTAGCAGTAACTCACAGAAACGTCCAGCAAATCAGAAAAGAAAATGGAAAAATCAAATCCATATTACAGGTTTCCACACCTCATGATTTACGGCCAGTGGCAATGTTCAGTGTTGATGCAGGAGGACAGTGTCGTGTGCCCTATAAGTATTGAGGCAGAACATAAGGGTGTGAGGGTCGGGTGGTGGATGTGTGTGTAGCGTGAGTTGTGGGACAGACCTAAAAGTATTTACCGTAACCACGATCGTTCCCTAATCTTAACCAATTGATTAAGTTGCCCAACACGGACCATACCATAACTGTAATTTAAAAAACAATGGCATTGAACAAAATTCTGACTCTTCCTTCAACCTCCTTGTCAGTGATACGGTTCGAAAAACACAACCCTGTGTGGTGTGTTTATAGTTGTGTTACTGGTATGAACAGAAAACAGCAAGACATCATGATGCACCTGGTTCTGAATCCTGCCCTTGACCTTCATCCCATGTCTTTATCATAATCTCTCTCTTCATTTACTTCCACAGAGATTATTCATCAAACAGAGTGCAGACTGGTCAATCATACTGGACTGTACAGGGGCTGGAAACAAACCTCTACTTACAGAATGACATTTACTGACAACCTTAAAAGCTTTTTGTTTTGTAATTCATGGTTCACCCAAAGCTGAATAATATGAACCTAAACAAAGCAAACAAAAATGTTAACAAGTTAACATTCCCGTCGCAGTTCTGACCAAAGGAAAAAATAACTGCAGGTGCGAACACACCTTCCCTGAGTCACAGTGAGATTTTCCAAACTATTAATGGTACCAAGTTGTGAGGCTGCCAATATTTGAGGAGCTCCGGTTATTGCGCTCGTTATTTAACCACTCCATTGGCTTCCAACAATGAAGTCTCAGCTTGCATGTATCTCATGCATCTCTGAGTTTAAACATTTGAGATTGTAATGTTTACTTTACTTGTGCCCTGGAAAGTTGTTGGTATTGCATTATTAAAGCAAAGCAGTGTGTGATGGGTAAAGTCCCCCCTCCACTCAGAAAATGTGATTTGCTTTTTGTTACTTGAGTGCAGAATTATGCATGGGCTCTCTCTCTCTCTCTCTCTCTCTCTCTCTCTCTCTCTCTCTCTCTCTCTCTCTCTCACTCTCCCTGTCTCTCTCTCTCTCTCTCTCTCTCTCTCTCTCTCTCTCTCTCTCTCTCTCTCGCTCTCTCTCTCTCTCTCTCTCTCTCTCTCCCTGTCTCTCTCTCTCTCTCTGTACAATCATGATTTTGTGACATTACAACTAGTTTGGAAACCAAAAGAAACTAGAAACTTCAATTGCACATACTATACACTGAGAATGCACTTTACAGTGAAGTAGGAAACATCTTGCATCCAGAAGTTTCACTTTTTAAATGAATGGCATAGATTTTAGATTTTGTTTTTAATGAGAGAAAAGGGGAATATTACATTTTTAGATTTTTAATGAGTTTTTTTTAACAAAATCATTATTATAAGTCCAGTATCTTTATATGTCTTAAAATATGTCTTTAAACGTCTGTCCTCAGAACACACTCTTTGCTTCATTCCTCTTTATATTCGGCATGTGCACAAGTGCAAATTATTTTCATTTTATAAGGCTGCATCTTTCGTTATGCTGCTATTCAGTCATGTCAGCCCTTGTTTACTGTAGCTGTTTGTTGCTGAGTGTGCAGACTGAGAAAACAGAACAAAAGCAGAAAGCAGGTACTTGAACTGTTTTTGATACTTCAGAAAATATAACTGAAAGCATCAGAATCTGCACTGTGTGGGTACGATCTACTTATTTTCTTCCCCATGCAAACTTTGTGTCCTCCAAGCAGGAATCTTTTGAAAGTAGTGAATCATTACTGTATTTTCATCCAAGTATAGTATGTAATTTATTCAACAGAGGGTTTGTCTTTCAGTCTGAATCCATTCGTGGCTTTCCACCTTTGAAATGGGAGCAGGCAGGCGGGCGGGAGAGACATCTGCCTTGCTTTTAATGGGTATCACAAATGTTTCAGTAATTCCACTCCACCTGAAACTTCCCTCCCCTTCAGCACACTCCCAAATTACAGCAGTGGTATGAAGCTGGGACTCTTAACCTTGCAGTACGTTAGTATTTTCCCTAGCTAGGAGGATCGGAAAGATTCCTCCTGTGGTCTTGCATCATGGAGGCAAGCAGTAAATCCAGCAGTCAGCAGATTCTATGGAAAGATGTGAGTCCAATTTTTTTTTATATATTTGATTCATTGCACTCATATTAATTGCAACAAAAAAATATATCAAGTTTTTGAAAATCAAGTGTCTTTATGAATACTGTGCAGAATGTTAGGTTACCACAGTGTCAAGAAAATGAGAGCACCCTTAAACTTTAACAGCTCAATAAATTAAGTGTAGGTGGCAGCAGTAGTGATTTAAAGGTGGGGAGGGGGATCCTGTGATATTTCAGTGCATAAAGAATAATATAAAGTTGGATTTTCTTTTTTTCTTTTTTAAATCAAAAAGAAGATGCTGCTTGATCTCTGAGTTTTCTCTGAAGAGTAATTCCTTTCTGTCTTTTCACCTCCTTTATTTCCAATCTATTCACTCACTTGAACAACTGTATTTGCTATATGCTTAGAATGTCCTTGCTTCTTACAAGCAAACAACAGCATTCAAAAATAAACGAACAATGTACTTTATTTGAGACTTTTATATTTGAGTAAGAGGGCGAGGAGGGACATTTGGCTCTGAAATCCTTCTTCTTCCACCGCTCATATTTCACGTGTTGCAGCACTTGTTAACTATAGAGCTATAGGGGTAAGTACCTACACACCACGGCATTATCTTTTATATGCATATGAAAAAAACAAATATACTGTCCATCAAAGAAAACCAAGTGTTCAAGCAGGTACTAATCTTAACTAGGGTTTATGTGATTGGTGGAGAATGATGATGATGATTGAGAAATTACCTGTGGCTTCGAATTTCAGAATAGTATATGAGCGTACGCCAGTGTGATAAACCACCGCCTCTGCTTGTTGGTTATGTAGGCCATTTCTGTTGTTTTCTCGAGGAAGTGCTCCCTCCCAGCACAATAACAGCAGGGGGCTCTAGGCACTCTTCCTCACAAAGCTCAAGAGGAATTGCCTGGCTGATTCTGAACTCCTAAACCTTTAAACACTAGTTGGCGAGTGCTGCACACTCAGACTGCTCATTCTGTCTCCATCCTTGCCTTTATTTCTGTCTGTGTGTCTGTCTCTCAATCCCACCGTCTTCCTCTGAGTATTCGATATTCAAAGCACAGGCATAGAGAGAGGCCTCGAGTTAAGTTTCCACTGTTGCTTATGTAACGTGTCACAGGAGAGCAGAGGATTTCAGCCACCGTTTCTTTTTTTTCTTTTTTCCTTTACTCTGAAAAACTCACAATCATAGGAATTTCTGGCTTTCTGATTGTAGCACTCTGTTTTTCATCAAGCGTTAGGAATGTAAAATACTTTGATGCGCCTCACGCTTTTGTGGCTACTGTCTCTAATATGTCAAATAAAGAACGGGACAATGTGGAATTAATTAATGGCAAAGGTTTAGATTCAGTTTTTAGGGGGATATCTTGAATAATGTTGTCCTCTTGTTCTTTACCAAAGTCAAGCAGCTAATGTTTCCATCCAACAATCCAACAAGCACAGAGTGAAACTGTATGCCATTATGTTTGTATACTATTGCCTCCTGTACCCCACGCCACCTACATAATGTCGTTTTAAAATAGTAAAAAGGCTATGTGGAATAGATTTTTCAGGACTAGTTTGGATAATTATTTCAACAGTATCCGAAAGTGTCTCAAACAGTATACCAAAGTCCAAAGATCAGAAAGTCCATACAACTATTATTCAGAATTTATTTCCTACATACTATTTTTAAAAAGTCAGCCTGTTAAAGTGCTGGCCAATCTACTGCAGCTTAACTATTGTAACAGCCTCAGCCACAATAGAAAACCAAAGCTGCTTTATCATCATTTTAAAAGACACGAAGATAAGGAACACCAATTTTGCTAATTGAGCTTGGTTCCGTTTTTTTATTTTACATATCTACTTTTCTGTTGTCCTCCGAGACCTTCAAAAGTGGCCCGGTGTGAATGAGAAGCTTTCATTTCTCCGTGCTGCAGCTCTGGTGGAACAAAAGCCTGTCTTTATTAATTTGTGGCCTTGAGCCTGGGGAATTGACTACAGAGTTTTCATTTAAGGAAAAGTTTAATAAACGTAACCTTTCTGTGGCACTTGTAGTCTGTTCTTTCCTGCACTTGGCATGCGGATGGTTATATTTTTGTCCTTTGTAGCCTCATTGGTAGATACATTTTGGAAAAGACAAACCAAAACCAAAGGCCTCTCTTTGGATAAAAATGCAATACTGATAAGAAAAAAGAAAAAGGAAAACTTTTCTTTATAAATTTAGACATGAAAATGTTAAATTAAAGCAATAGTTAGACATTTTTGGAAATGTGCTTATAAGCTTTCTTGCTGAGAGAGAGGGTGGATACCACTGTCATATATCTTCGTTAAGGCTTCCCTTGTACTGAATGTAAAAGTCTAATTCCTTTTTCCCCATAGACAATGATACATGACTTACAGTTGGAGCTCTTCTCTGGAGATGAAACTCTCCCAGTTGAATCATAAGCACAAAAGACGAACAACTGCATTAGAAAATGACTTATTCTTTGATAAAAAATCTAATCAAAAATACAAGTGCATGTCCCAAGGTGCGTTGCAGCAAGCATCCAATCACGTAGCTTAAAATTCTGTTATGCCCTCCGCTAATGGGTGAACGCTAAACATTAAAGTGTTGAGAAAACTGAATTGCAATCTGCAGCTGAAATCAATTCGCAATTGATCAGTTTTAGATGAATTCTGCGACTATTCCAGCGTGTTTTGTTCACAAAAACTGGTGACAATCAAAACATACGGCCATTATATTATCTGAGAGAGTTCTATTTGTATGGTAGGTAACATTAAAGATATTGTTGAAAGAAAATGTTGAAATCGAGATTCAGAGCAGCATCTTTCACTTTGCAACTATTTATGAAGCTACAGCCAGCAGCAAGATAGTTTAGTATAAAGACTGGAAACAAGGGAAAACAACTAGCCTGGGTCTGTTTAAAGGTAACTAAATCTGCCCACCAGCACCTGTAAAGCCCACTAATGAACATGTCATTGCTCAGTCCTTCAATCCCTAATAAAAACAACAATGTGAGGTGTACCATGGAGTTTACTGATTGTTATACAGTTTAACATGTTTACTTTTGGACAGAGTCCAGCTGATATACCCTGTTTCCAGTCTTTATGCTAAGCTAGCAGATATGAAAACACACAAGAGAGTGGTATTCATTATTCTTTTATCAACAGGCTGTGAGGTGTAATGTTATAGGTATTTGGGTCATACTGTACGTATACGCAACGCATCCAGTTTTATGATATCTTACGAAAAGTAATTGAAGTGAGGTTACTAAAGTGCGGAAGTTACATGACAAATAAATCAACGTTGACTTCTAGTTTGACATGGAATAAAAACAGTGGTCTCCTGTGTAAAAGTCCTGTTATTGTATATTCCCTACTCTACGAATACATACAAATGTATTTCATGGGATATATGCAAATTCCCTGCAGTGCTATTTGTAGGTATAGCTACGAACAGTGTATGAGAACGGCCTGATATACACTGTGTAATATTAAACTTATATTGTTTTCAGGTTGAGGTGGGAAAAGAGAAGAAGGCCAAGTACCACACCTACCAGAGAGCGGCTCTGGTTCTGGTTCTGGTCTTCCTCGTTTTGGCTCTCTGTGTTCTCAGCCTGAGATATCTGTGGAGCCCCAGTCTGGGGAAGGTAAGTCTAAATATCACCTTCTTGTTTGCCAGTCATCAGCCTTATTGCCACTGTCTGTAGTGCGGTCTCCAGATGAAAGACACATCCGTAAATTCTACAGGTTCCCTCAAGGAAAAGAAATATGCGAGTGAGGAAAATGGATAGCCACACAAAGAGCCAAAGGCAGTCTCTGCAGTCTGTATTGTATTCTGCCAGATTAAAAGATGTGTGGGCTACGGAAAAGACAGCTGTGTTTTGCTCTGCTCATGTTTTGGCTGTCAGATCTGTAATTTCATGAATTCTTGGACCAAACCACAAACCGCTTTTCACCGTTGCAAATGTCGGCCTGTTGTATTTATCTACTTCCTGCACACATTGTAAACATCTTCTTACAATGACGGATGCTGATAACTCAAAGCTGACCCTAATTGCTGTTGACCAGAGGGTCTGCATCAGGACCCAGACCTCTTGGCAATGTAATTGGGATAAACTCTTGTCCTGTAAATTCATCTTGTAAAATCCAATTCAATCACACTTGATGGAGAGCATTTTCTCTGCTCCTTTCCTCTGATTCTCCCAGGGGGCCAAAAAAGCTAATTTACTCGAGCTAGGGCGGAAAATACATCAATAATTTCACATCCAGAAATTGGATATATATATATATATATGTTCTGAGTTGCAAATGAGAGAACATTATTACAATGAAATGGTTAAAATTGAGCCCATATAGTTCAAACCTGAATGCATACGTCTGCTGTGTCTGTACTGTTAATGCCACGAGCTGAACAGAGAGAAATGTACCGTTCAGGGTGTCGCTTGCTGTTATACCAACATCTTTGTTATGCCTAATAAACATTAATTCAGAACACATCATTCTGCTCTTTCTGCTTCCATTAAGATACAATTTTCCAAGTTCTGACAGTCTCTTCTACGCTCAGGTTAGCCAAGGTTCATCTGCCCTTCCTGTGTAGCCTGTATTGTCCACATTCTCTCCTTTCAACATAGATATGAATCACCTTTCAGCCATCTCCTTTGTTCTTGTTAAATATTTCATGCCGGAGGTAGAGCAGTCATTATTTCCACTTTAATAAGCTGTGATCATTCTCACGTGGCACAAAATATGTTGATGGCAGAGGTTGCCCGGGCGATGAACATCAAACCTGCGGGCCTTGGGTTTTGCTTTAATGGGGTCTTGAGGGGGAGGCTCATGCTCAGGCCTAACCATCAGTGAGTGAGATGGAGACACTTCAAAGGAGAATCACCTGTCCGTCAGATGGAAAAGAAGCTCCTTTAGACACAGCAGGACAGTAAAACTCAGCTTTGTATCTTCAGTAAAACTATCTGGAGACTCTGAAGGTAAAAGATGGATTGATGCAGCGGATGGATGGATGGATGGATCAGTTCTCCTGCATCAACGTGGCAGCCAGCACCTTGTTTGGTGAACGGGTATTGGGTGCAATGCAGCAGGACACTTGACTCACCAGCTAATCCTGAGCAGTGTCTGGCACCTACATGTATAGACTCTGGGCAGCATAGCACTGCGTCTGAAGCCAAAGGGAGTGTACATCATTTATTTTCAGGAAACCGTTGAGTGGGGGTTGTTTAAATTTGAGCACAGAGATGAGCATTCTGGTAATTACTCAAATTTAAATTCAACTAAAGTATAGTGTTTCCCTCGGAGTCCTTATGCATATGGGATCAATTAGTTCTGATACAACAAAGACATACAGAGACCTACATTATGTAACTGTGGTTATAATGGCTTTTTATTATTTCCCCAGCTCCAGGCTGCCTGGAAACATACTCAAATATAGGCATGGTCTTTATTTAAGATGATGTATCTTATCTCATCTGCCAACACCCCCAGTTGACTTGAATACTCCTTCAAACTGCACTAATCATATTTCTATATAAACAATGCATTAAAAAACTAATGTGAACAGATTAAGAATGATCACCCAATTCTGCAAAAGAGCATTTATTAGTGTCTCTCAGCTCATTGTTTTGGTTTTACGGCCCACAACCAGCGGTGGAATGTGACTACAGTAAGTACATCTACTCAGAACACGTTTGACATACTTGTACTTTACTCGAGTGTTTCCAATTTATGCCACTTTGTATTTCTACTCCACAGGGAATGTTGTACTTTTTACTGCACTACATTCATTTAATAGCTTTTAATTATGAGATACTTGCAGATTCAGATTAATTATACAAAATATCATCAACAAATAATGTATTATTATAGGTTAGGATAAGTATGTGGGAACGTCATAAGCTACTCAGCAGTACAATATGTAACACATATAATATATGTATATATAAATACAGCTTCACCAGCTACGCCTCATAATGCATCAATAATTATAATCCAGTATCATAATAAATATTATTCTAAAATGGGCCATTCTGCATTATGAGTATTTTTATTATTTTGATCTTAAGTATAGTTTGATGCCAATACTTAAACTTTTTAATGCAGGACTTGCACAAAGCCTGTGATAAACTCGCTGCACCATACATTACCTGCCAAGCACTAAGAAGCGGACAGAAAATGAGCTGTTGAACATAGTGAAACATTTAGCAGTTAAAGAGCTGATGGAGACCCAAAACCGAGCTAAAAGGAGAGTGACAGGTGGACAGAAACACCACCCCAAATTGATGCTAATGTTGTCATAACTAATTTATAAGATGAGCCATGTTTATATTCTTGCTTTTCTAAACTCCCAGTATGAAAGAAATTGCAGCAAACAACATATTGATTGCAAAGTGGCCTTTTATTTTGAAGACCACATAACATGTTAAGTGATAATCACTGAAAAAGAAAAGCTCTGAACGTGTGCAGGAACAGATTCACAAGTGTAAAACCATTTTGCAGAGAAAGTTCCGGATGCGGTCCCTTCGCAGTTTGAAAAATGTTCTTCCTCTGTTACTGTTTCTGACAGATTCTGAGAACACCTGAGACTGAGAGGTGCAAACTAGCTTTAAGAATCACTTCCTTTTCACAGTAAAAATAATAAATGAAAGAGGTGCTTGAGCACACTAGGAAGTGCGTCAGTAGAAGTTGATGTTGAACAGTATGACGCTTTACTTCTAGGTTTAATACAGCGGGTTGGAATTTTTCAAGTAAAGGATCAAAACTGACAAATCCGAGAATCCACAGCTTTGAAGATAACAAGCAAAGGAAACCCTAATGCTGCCTCAGATCTGATTACTAAAGACATTGATTACAAAATGTGTTCTACTTCTAAAACTCTGTTCCTCTAAAACACGACTTGCATACTGAACGCTGCTTAAATCCTTTTCCTGCTTAGTCAAGTTAAACTTATGTCATTGCACTAAAACAATTACTACTAGCCATCACTCAAAACACACACATACTACATGCATGCAGTATATACTGTGTATATATATATACACAGTATATTTATACAGTAGATAGATAGATAGATAGATAGATAGATAGATAGATAGATAGATAGATAGATAGATAGATAGATAGATAGATAGATAGATAGATAGATAGATAGATACTTTATTGATCCCAAGGGATTTAGGCATCCAGTAGCTTAAAATATATATATAAAGGCTGTACATTATAAATACAAAAGTAAAAATACAGGCTGTTAAGTGTTGGAAGTGTTTGAATTGTTTGAATCCCCCTGCCATCACTGAGAGGAGTTGTACAATCTTATATATGTGTATATGTATATATGCATATATGTATATCACATATTACATAACACTTTGACATCAGCATCTAATTAGATAATTCATCTATAATTAGACGTTCAAACCACAGCACGACTGCAGCCACAAACACTTCTCGTCCATTCTCACAGTTTACCGAAAGCAACGAGACCTTGTGCACCCGGCTTTGTAGAAATAACCACAGAATGGTAATTTGCTCTGTGCATTGTATTTCAATATGGCATGATAACCGCATGGGATCTTCTTTTAATTACCTGAAAACATATGTTGTTACACAAGCCTGGGGAAGATAGTTTGCCATCATTGCCTGTGTGTCAGTGTGTGTGTGTGTGTGTATGTATGTGTGTGTGTGTGTGTGTGTGTGTGTGTGTGTGTGTGTGTGAGGGCGTGGTTGTGGTTGTGCGCATGCGATTGTGTACGCATCAGTGTGCATTGTGTGATTTAGTGTGTAGATAAGATGCCTCTGCATTCTCTTTTGGCTTACGGCAAAATGTCTGTTTACTATGTGCTCATTATTGTTCTGGGCCACAAGTCTCACTGGGGGATTTTGCCTCCTTGTAAATTAATCCTCTGTTATTACCAGTTTACATCAGCAACTCCGTGAAAAATGGAATCGGGCTGGTGAATCCAACAGAAAGGTGAGAATAACTTGCCGTGACAAAATTATTTTAAAAGATCGTTAGGAATAAAATGTTGATGTCTGCTGTGTGTAATGTCTGTAGTGCACAGCATCCAAGATCTGGATTTTATATCATTAGATTTGATATATTTGGCCCTATTTTTAATTCATGAACCACTTTGAGCGAGATTATCTGCAGACCAGCAGCCAGGCACAGAGTAATTGTTAACCTGTGGAAATTGTAAACCAGTTTTTCCTGTGTAACATTGAAGAGCTCACAGGTGTTCACAGGTCTGTATGGCAAAAGTGCCTGAGAAATACATGAATGTCAGACCTAAGGAAAGTGCTCCATTATTCAAGCTGAAATTGCATTGCTCACCTTGATGCCTTTCCCTCTCTGGTCCCAAGGTAGCTGCTGAGTTGTCGCTCCTGATGGTCTCTTAAATGCCTCACTGTCAGGACTGGCTTCTTTAATGAACAGTGCTGCGCCTGCTGCTTTTCCACTGGTCACAGGTGTATGGCTTTTCAAGGCCTTTGTTTATTTATTACTTGTAGTCCGTGTATGCCCAACAGGCCCTCAGTGTCCACATGTCAACATGCAACCAGGAAGGGAGACACAAGATTTGATCATGATCTCGTCCTTTTCTTTTGTCTCCAGGAACAAAACAATGTTAGCTTCTCCTTAAACTGTGTTTGTTTACTCAGTCTCTTAGAGGGGTGGGGGGGGGGGGGGGGGGAATTATTATTCTGGGGAGGCAACAAGGACTCTTTAAACAGCTGGTTTGGCAAGACCTTTTGGGAGGCCTGCCCCTCAGTCTGTAATCTTTTCTGATTTTACACATCAGGCTCATTCATTCATTAGCTGGCCAGTGTCCGCTGGAGTTTCTCCCCGGCTGTTAAATTAGGCCGCTACGGGCTCCCTCCTAAAATGATGCATTATGCCTTCTACTCGGGGAGCAGTCCGGAAGAGGGAGAGGAAGATGCAGATTGGGAAGAACAAAAGAGAGTCGTTTTAAATTGTTGCCAGTGGAGTGCCTGAGGTAGGAAGGCTTCATGGAGGTTGTGGCACATTGCCTTCTTCTGGGACGGTGACTGCTACAGAGAGCGTGACAACGCTGCAAAGCCCACCGGGAGTTATTTATTGTGCCATACAGCACTTTAGTGCGTCTGTGATTTTGTTTTAGAAGCTAGAATAATATGGGTGTAGGAAAGATTGGAATCTTAATTGCCAGTATTTAATTTTGCCAATCCACCAGCAGCTCATGTGCAGCATGGTGTATGTACAGTGCGGTGGGTAAACAGACACAAATGCTCGACTTTTCTCTTTTCTTTTTTCTCTCCTCTCTGTCTCACCAGTGTGACTGCCAAGAAGACTCCTCTGCTCTGTTGTACAATTTAGAATGTGATTGAGCTTTCACATCCACTTTCACTCTCCCAGTAAGTCTGCACCGCTTATAGCTTCGGTGCGCATTCACAGCCAGAATGCTGAGGCAGAGAAGTGAACAGCAAGCTGGAAATACTCTGTTCATCTGTCCTTTCTCAACATATTCGAGGTTGCAGATCAGAAAGTTTGTCATTATGTTGGAATATAATCTGATAGATCATGATTTTAGAAACGAGTAAATCTCTATTTTGAAAAATGGTCAAGCGTGCTCGTCAACATATCTGTCAGCAATTAAAAGGTTGCATTGACTTTTTTGCGAGTTTGCACCATTAGTCACCTTGCTCAATATGTGAGCAGCGAAGCAGCATCTAAATCATCCCTTTAGGTCTGGTGCTCAGTTGAACGCTTCATGTTAAATAACCTTAGCTGATTAGTCTTTTTCATGTGAGAAAATGAGAACTTGTAACAGCTCTAAAAGTTGGAATGTTAGCTAATTATAATGACATGCATTCCGGACCTGCCAGGCTTATTAAGGCTTTTTTATTGGTGAAATAAACATGAAAAATCAACAAAAATAAGACTTTTAAAAAGGGAGATCTTTCATCCAGTGAAACTTCAAGTGTTTACTCAGGAAATTAGCAAAGTAAGCCAGACAGCTTGGTTTTTAGCGCAGTAATGAACCTCATTAATGATTACGTATTCATTCCAGATGTTGTAAATCCATACTAATCTATATGAATCCATCACTGAATGAACTAGAAAAGTGTAAAGTCAGGTGTGACCTGGGCAGGGCTCAAGACAAACTTTGTTCACCACTGTCCCGAAAAACCACTTTTGAATCTGCAATTTCTTTATCCAATGATAAACCCAGCCCATCGTTTGTAATTGAAAGTAGCTAGCAGCACTAGCTCAAAATGTCGCTAAATCTACTGTGAAAGTCACCAAGTCAGCAATACTGACAGCCTGTCGCTACAGGCCTCACTCCAAATCCACTCCCCCAAAGTTATTACATTTTTACATGAATGTTAACATTTCATAATGAGCGAAAACAGCTAACATGGCATTTGTTAGTACTCACAGCTATCAAACTAGCGGCTTGTGGAAGACGCCGGTGATGCGCAATGAGTGCACGGGGAGAGTGCACGCAGGTAGACAGGTAGGTAGATAGACAGACTTATTACAGTCGTGCAACAGCCACAGACACCGTATTTTTTATTGTCTACTGTCAGAGCATTTGATGTATTCATTGCTGTCGAGATGTAAATAGAGAAATTCAATAAATATAACAAAAAATGTTTTGTAAAACACATTACCCAGGCTAGCTTCAAGTAACTGATTCACAATTGCAAACAATACCATTTAGGGGAGCCAATGACCCTGGGGGGAAATGTAATAGATCTCTTTTTTATTTTTTACACTTTAACCAAGCTGTGAATAACAACACTATTGATTACTGCATTGCATTGAGTTACCGTTAATGTTATAAGTCGCTCTTGTGCTTTTCTCACTACGGTAAGTCAAAAATGTTTCATTAATTTGTGAACAATGAACTCTGGAGTGGTTTGATGATAGGCTATAAAGATTCAGGTTAGCAAGACTCATTCAGAAGGCAAACCAACATGTTAAGTACAAGTTGTGCAGATCTTTGACATGTTGAAGCTCATTAAGCAAACATGTCAGTCAAATCCAAAGGATGGACAAGTCTATCTTGCTCAGTCAGTATTGTCATGACATCAAAAAAAGCACTTGATTTAACTGATTTGTTTATAAAAGTTAAATTGCCAAAGAGGTGAGATGATGATAGCAGTAACTACAGTGGTGTAAGTGAGCGAATGTGTGGGAGGAGCTTCTCCCTGAGGGTCCAAAGGTGGCAGCGTTTATAGTGACTGGGCCCAAGTGTTACCAGTTAGCCCAAGTGGACGGCATCGCCTACTATTTACATGAATCTGCAAGAGAAGAGCAAGGCCATTATTATTCCTCCTTATTAGCGACATTATAAGAGGGGATCTTTCTTCAGTGTCTTAAAGGTACGGCAGTTTGAGCAAAGTTTAAATTGCATTTTTAATTTGTACAGAAACTAATTAGAAACAAGCATGAAAAAAACTGTTAAAATTTTACTTGGTCCCTATTTTAACTGGTTGTTAAAAATCTAATTAATTCATACATCAAGGGGCATAGAATATGTTCGCCTTCTAATTATCAATATTGGTCAACCCCCTTATATACATGCACACGTATTGTGTTTCCACTCTGACTTACAGTGTGGTAATGTTTTTTAGATTGTCCACTTGTGCAAAAAAGCTACTTAATTGTTCAAATGCGTACTATTTTAAATGCTCTTAAGTATTGAATAATGATTTTTTTTTTGTCATACTATGTGGTGGATGTGTAGTTATCCAGCACTCATCACCACGAGTATGATGGATGGCAGCTGCTGCTCTGCTGCTGTGTGTCGTTTTCTGAGAAAATGTACTTCACTTTGTCAGCTGATGGTGATAAAGCTTGTCAAGATCCTTTTCCTGGTATTCATGGTGGCAGCGGGGCTGACCCACTGACCTGCATGAGCAACTACAACGTGGATGGATGAAATGAAAACGTCCAATTCATGTTTAACGGAGGAGGAGGAGGAGGAGGAGGAGGAGGAGGAGGATGGTCGTTTTGATTTTTCTGCTTCTCTCCCCAGTGTGAGTGTGAAAGCGTCGTTTTGGAAACTGCTTTCTTCTTACCAGTTGCACAAGGCGTCTCAGACTCCTTAAAGTACAGTGTGTCCTCTGGGCTTTTGTCTCTTGCTGAGATAATGTGGGGCTCATTAGTTGTCTGGCAGGAACAAATAATCGCCTGGGTGAAATGTTGCAGGGTTTAATTAACAACATTGCTGTCATAAAATACATATTAATATCAAAATTCATTCCTGCTGAGAAACAGATTTTTACCCTGTCTATCAGGACTGGTGTTTGAACAACCTTACACATATAGTAGGCTGTGCAACTTAACACCTCTAAAATTGAATTAGATGAATCACTGGATAATTAAAACGTACAGTAAATACAATAAGGTTAGCAAATACATCCAAATGTATATCTATTACAGTGTTGCTGTCATAATAAATGTTATTTATAAGACAAGGCGCAGATGTGCTGAAGGTGGAAATTGAAATTTCAGATATATTATACATTTGCAAAGAGCATTTGTTAATAATGGAAAGAATATTTAATATCTCAGTTAGACCTCCGATCCATCACTTGGCACGGCCACCTCCTCCTCACAACTTTGTTGCGATAGAAAGAAAGTTGGTGCTTTGTTCCCTCAAAACAAATGGTGCCTTGTGAACATCATACCAGGCAGCAATTTGTCATTTGTCAGAATAATGTAATTAGGAAAACAATTTAGTACTATATAAACATCATTTCTAGGAAAGGTTTTTGTCCTCAGCTGTGATGGTAAAAGATCAGCGCTGACCTTATCATGTTTTTGGAATAAGACAAGATATATGATTAAGGAAATGTCGTTAGGTCCACCCTACCTGTACATCTGCCCTATTAGACAAATACAGTAATTCTTATGGTAATTTATAATTTGTCAACTCTAATTGTTGCAAAAACAACTCAATTAGCCTTTAATTAAATTGTCAATAAGTGTCTGGAGTTTTGAACACCTGACACAAACTTCATCAGTTGTTAATGGAATTAGCTAATAATTCAATGTTCATTCAATAAGAAAAGAAAACCTGCTCATTTACCCCATTTTAAGAAAAAGTGGCTGCTCCCGCTCTTCATTTTCTTCTCCCAACCAGTGGCAAAAACACTGAAAAACATTCATTTGCTCTTTCAAAGTGTCTAATTTGCATGTCTTTCATTAGTGGCTGACTGTGATGGACCATGTTGGTTTCATAATAACTGAGTCAAATAACGATGATCCTCCCAAGTTTATTTGTGTGTTTTTTTTATATAATAGCATGAGACAATGTTAAGCTCTATAGACCCAGACCATTGGGAGCATAATTTGTCGTGTTCTCCCATTGGGTCTTCAAAGTATTGTTCAGTGTTATTAAAAAAGAAGGCCACAGCACCACTGACATGCAACCCACACAGGGGCCATGGCAACAGACCAGGAGTTTCTCATCAGTACCAATAGTCCCAGTGTCTCTGCATAGGGCTATCACTCCCTCATTTATTATGTCTTCAAGGCATGGTGTAAACAATGTGCAAACAGTTATACGCCTGTTCGTCTCCCAGCAGCTCTGTTAGGAATTGTTCTAACGGTCTACCTTGTTATAGGCATCGCTTATATGTGATAAAAGGTACAGATGAAGTAGTGGTGGGGTTAAAGCTGGTTATGATAGAAGAAGAGAGATGATGCCGCTCCTGTTGTAGTGATTCTGACTTTGATCATCCCCACTAAACTGTGGATGTCTGCAGAAGCTGCCGTTATTGGTATTTGTAGCAGAAACAGTATCTTGGCATTTTTGCAGAAAGCTAAATGTAGACCAGCTTTTAATGCTTTCCACGCACATTTTTTTAATGCATAAGTTGGCACACAGATAAATGCACTACACGCACTGCTGATAAATAACAAGACGACAATCTATTGTCATCTGTTGATATATTGCCAGTGAATTTAAATTTGTCACATCCCCAATATTGAGTGAACCTGAGCAAATGGAAAGCATTTTTGCCCTTCTGAACCACGAAAAGTTCAGCCATGATTGACTTTTAAAATGCTACTTGGACTTTTTGTTTTTTCTTTGTACGCTTAAAAACTTTCCGGTTGCTGTTAATGCCGTTCATCTGGCCAAATTATTGCCTTGCGTCTAAATTACCCAAATTGCAGCCTTACAGCTCTCACAAGCTGTTTCTTAAATGCCACTTAGCTGCTGGATCCCAGAGTGTGCTCTTGTTGATTTATTAGGAGGTGGAATGGCTGGAAACCAGCAGAGCGACAAGGAAACGTATATATAGAGGTCGTTCACCTTGCGACTGTCTGCCTCATACTTCAGAAGCTTGCAGTCACTACTTGCAGTCTTTTGTCTGCTGAAGTCCGTTTCAGATTGTGAGATAAAAATAAGCAACAGGATTCATTCCGCACTTCTGACAAGCAGCAGATTGTTCTTCAGCCGGGCAAAGTGGTTATTCGGCAGGGAAAAGGCACAAAGGGAAGATGCAACATGGCACGATACAGTGACAGGGAGAAAAAAGAAATGGCACAACAGAGTCAAAACCAAGGCCTTTATGTTGTTTAACTTCACTTCATTTCTTACTACTTTCTACTGGTTGTTGATATTGTGGAAGTCATATCTATTTCATGTTGGCCATTGGTGTTTTAGGGATGTTACATCATTTGTCATGTCCTGAAAAAGGTGGTTTAACACCATCTTTAAAGGCCTTGTGAAGTCCCTCTGTTCTCTTACGTTTGGCAGGTGAAGATAAAAAGTATATATACCTTAGGCCCTTTTTTCTCTATGTCAGTGAGGTAAAAAGAAAAATCCACTATTTCATCTTTCTAGTTTATTTGGGGTTTGGCTGAAAACTTGTGAGGAAAAAAAATTGGACAGATCTTTGACAGTAAACCAAATGTTAAAAGCAGATCAAACTTTGGCTAAATGTATGTTAGCAACATTTAATTTCTTTTGCCGAGGTCAATGTCAAATTAACTTGTGCACATAGCTTTGTCTCTTGAAAAAACTCCATGACATATTTATAGCTCTAAGATTGTTTTTGTACAAGTTGTAACTGGAAAAAAAAAAGATAAAAAAGGAAAATATGTACTTTTTAGGCAAAAAGTCTGGGGAAACATCCTAATCCCTGAGGTGTTGTATAAAGAAAATACAACCCTTTGTTGTTTTCACTTTGATTTTTATTGAGATCATAGAAACAAACAACAATATGTCCCAGTCCCCAAGTTTGTTTCACAATAGTGTGTTGACCAAAAGTACTGAATAGCTCCCTAAGTTCCCGCTGTACTCTTCCCTCCTGAACGCAGCTCTATTATGGGCACAGTAGCACGTATCAAGGTGATTTATTGCCAGAGAAAGCTCAAGTTGTTTAAAATGACTGGTGTGATTAGTCATATATGCTTCAGAGCTGAAAAAGGGTGCACAGTCCTCCTGTAAATTAACAGCAGCTGCAGACTGTAGTCGACCACAGCAAGGTGGTCAAACGTGGTAAGCGGCAGAGTCGCCGGGGGACGAGGAGAAAAAGTGGGTCATTACATCCCTTTCAGGTATGAGTAGGTTGACAGAAGAGAAAAGGTAGGCTACGTTAAAGATTCACAGGCTCCACGAAGAATTGATTTCAGCAAGGAAAATAAAACAGAAGTATGATAGTCTGTGAGTTCTGCCAAAATTTCACTTGAGTTACTGCACAAATATGCTCCATATATTCCCAGCAGCCCTCAGATATATCCACGCTCCATTATTCCTGACAGAAAGGTGCTCCTGGAAGAACCTTTTTATTTGGTAACTGTTTGTTTTTTATAAAAGTATTATTTCCACTTTCCTCTACTTTTCAAACGTATAAAGAGATCATTTGTTCTTATCCGTAGCTGGCTTACCGTTGAATCAACAAAGAACAGCCAAGCAAATGATTTTAAATGTGTTTGTGGTATTTATCTGAGGCTCTTTAAACGGGATAGACTTGAAGCTCATTTCTTGAAGAACAGTTTATCCAGTAGGATGTTTATTTTTTAAAAAGGGGGGCAAACATTGGTTGGAACCGGGCTAACCGTTTCCCACTGCTTCCAGTCTTTATGCTAAGCTAAGCTAATCTCCTAGCTTCATATTTTGTGTGCTGACATGAGTGGTGTCGATCTTATCTAACTGTCGACAAGAAAGCAATAAGTGCGGGCCTATTTCCCAAAATGTCGCGTTGTTCCTTTAAAATCTTTGGAGAACTGGCTATCTACGTAACCTGCCGTACCGGCCGTCTGCGCTACCCGACACCTATCTGATACCAATGTGATTAAGGACAGAAGGCTCAAACCCATTACCCTGTGAAGCTCAAGCATTTCCCCCTCCACTATGTCTGCATAAACAGCTTTTTTTGAGGAGGTTGTCGATACACAGTAATATAGTTTTCCAGTCTGCTGCACATTAAAGGAGAAATCCACTCTCGGATACTCTTACGCTGTTAAGTATCATCAGTTTGTAATGTTTAATGCACTTCAGGAGTGTTTTTATTTTTTGTGATGAAATGTCATAATTCATTTTTTGGTAAATGCACTCTTTAAACCTGCGGCTGCATTTGTGTGATTATTGAACATCAGTGCAAAATGAAAGGGCTTAGATAGAAGATTTTGCTCTTTGCTTCTGTAAGCCTGACTCCAAAATCTGACCTTTCTCACTGATGTTTTAGGTTTTCAAACTCCACCGTAGCTCTGCTAAAGATAACTTTAGTCTATACTGAATGTTTGGCGGAGCTAAATGGCAAACAAACAGTATCAAGAAACAAAAGTGGTTCAGAAGGGGGGTCCATTGCTAGTAGATGTTTGTTTTAACAGTGTTAATGTGCTTTAGGAAGATGGCTCCATTAAGCTTTTGCTATTTGACACATTCTAGCTTATTCTTTGAAAGGCTAATGACCTCAGCATTTTCCTTAACTGGCCTTTGGCATTGGCAGCTGTAAAACATTTTAACATCAAATTGATGCTTAGAAGTAATTGCTTGGGTGAATTCCCGAAAGCACTTTAACCCTCACAGCAAGCTAGTTTTAGCTTTCCATTTAATGCTACATACACCACATACTCAGATTGTGATTTTTGTGTTGCTTCCAAAAACATTAAGATACCACAAAAATTCAAGTAAGTGAAAGTGCAACAACATTCAGCAAGATCAAAATATGTTTTCATTATGTTTTTATGCCATGTGCATTCAAGGTTTAGTGGATTTTTGAGTCCATCCATTGGTGTTTGTTTGTGCTATTGATAGAACTTCCTGCAGATAAAAAAAGAGGGCACAGTTACTTAATTGCCTGTGTGCAGTTATTTACCTCCACATATAACAAAACCACAGAAAAAGACCGGTGCTAATTACAATGCAGAAATGTTTCAGTGCCTAACAAATGTTTATATTTAGAGCGAGGGTCTGCCTTTGCATCCTCTCATTACACACTGACTGGGCCCGTGCATACAGCTTCCAGACAAAAGTTGAGACTGCATGCTTTGGCTTTCGAAGATTCCACAGAATTTGTTTCCAGGAATGCCTGGGGTGGTTATTGATCTGAATGTTTAGCATATTTAAAAGTGGCTAAAAATAGAAATGGCTGGAGAATTACATCAAATAAACATTTGTTCTAGTGATACAAATCTCAGCACAGACATTCAGGTGTTGCACTGAACAGTAACTTCTCTGTCACTGGCAGTTTGTTTCAGTTGGACATTTTGTTATTAATATCAACCATGACTCTTTTTATCCTCCAAATCCAATTTCTTATAGCTTTTTGCAACCACTTTTTGTAATTTGAGTTGTTTTTTTCTGCAATAAGTTTAGTGCAAACATTAAACCAGATGTCTAAGGGCTAATTTGTTGCTGTTATGTGTGTCGCTTTCCGTCCTGTGTTGTTGCGAGTAAATGTTGTTCTTTTCTTTTCACCAGTTTGTGTAATCATTTCCAGACTTAATTCATTTTCAAGTTAAATATACAAGTATGTAAATGTGCTCATTGACAAGCAGTGACATCATACAAATGGGTGATGTACAGCCACATACTGTATTTCCACTATTTGCAACATGTTGCGTCGGGCTGTATTCTGCTCGCTGTCAGGTTGTCTATAGTGAGATTGATGTCATGCACTGCCAGTGGGCTCATTTTACCCTGTACCAACTAAGTTGATGACACATTAGTGACTGACCAGTATTTTCTAAATTGAATTTTCTGGTCTGGCGCCTGTCCAAAACCAGCTGCCTGTATTCAGGAGGCATCGCCAAACAGCAGCTTGCATGCATTTGGCAACCGGAGAGCATTCCTACTTCATTTATCCGAATTCTCCAGGCCTTGGGAATTGACAGGCTTGGTAATCAGTGTCCACAAGCATAATCCCCATGGTCTCAAGACACCACACAATCAGATCTCTCTGTTTCTCTCTCCCTCTCAGATTTGACATATAACATTTGTTAAAATCACCTTGCGAGAGAAAAAACATCCACAAATATGCATACCATACAGTGTCTGACAGGGAATTTTGAGAGCATGTGTTCAAATGTGTGAAGGCCATCTGCACCACTGCTCCTGAGTGGGAAATCTATACCAGCTGTAATCATTCCCCTTGTGGATCCTCATTTTTAAGTAATATCTCCATAGGAACCTGCTCCTGCTTTTCCTTCTGCTTAATGTATTACGTTTCCAAGAATTCTCCTTCCAGGTTTGTTTTCATTATCTATAATTATTCGTGTGTCTGGACGTCATACTGTGTGTGTGTGTGTGTGTGTGTGTGTGTGTGTGTGTGTGTGTGTGTGTGTGTGTGTGTGTGTGTGTGTGTGTGTGTGTGTGTGTGTGTGTGTGTGTGTGTGTGTGTGTGTGCGCGTGTGTGTCTCTTTAATTGACATTATTCTAAGAGAGAATTAATTATTCTAGCGGTAACTGTGCTCGGTTTTATTTGTAAAGGTTACACCTCTGCAGTGGCAATTTCCAATGTGCCTAACAGAGATGTTCCATTTTTACCCCTGAGAAAATTAGAAACTCTAATAAAAATAAAAAAAACATTGCCAACCAGAGTGCAATCAGAGTATTTGGGAGACACTAGTTGTTCTCATGTGACTGCACATGTGAAGAGACTTGAGCTCTGAAAAATAAGTCTGGTGCCGGCTGGTTCAGGACAATGAGCCAGCAGTAGAGACAAGGGAAACGCAGAGAAAAACAGCTTCCTCTGCAACACTGGCAAGAAGGCTGATTTTCCATGCCTCGCTGATTTGAGTTTGAGCCCTCCAGTACAAAAGAAAAAAGTAAAATGATTTCTTTTATACCTGCATGGGAGACAAACCTCATAACAGACACGGGGGATTTCACAAGAAAATATTGGCTGCTAATAAACACTACAGAGGTGTAAATCCTGGACAATAAGGCACAGATAAAAGTCTTCACCAGTTTGACATTACACAAACAACAATGCAACTTCTGGCACCTTACAACAGAGAGGATCTAGAGACATCAAACTCTGTGTGACTCAGCACCCAGACAGCATAACTATCTGCAGTTTCATTGTCAGTGCAACTCAGGAATCTCCTTTAAAAAAAAACAATTTAGGAAATGTCAGCTTCCTCCGATCAAATATGGCAAAGTGTTCCACTCACTGCCTATTTAAAGCAGCTTTCGAGCCGGTTGAAGGTGCAGTCTGTGATTCACATGTGATCTAATGGGTCGGCCCACCACCAGAATTCGAAACACAGGGTTTAACGAGGGTTTAACAAGCCATCACCAAAACATTGACATGCAAGTCTTCTGAGACACAGACTTAATCACTTAACAACTAAATCTTATGCACCTGTCTATGATTATATTATAGACACAAAATACAACAACATTTGAATCTAGAAGTCAAACTCAGTCACTCACGAATATATATGTGAATAAACCTGTCTTCAAATTACAGACATTTTGACTTAGTAGTACGAATAACAGTTCAGGTGTCCCAGTACGTCATGACAGTGTGACAGCGACATGCATTAAACTGAAGACGCTAAATGGACTAAAGCCAACAATAACTCCATTATTTACACCTGTGCTTTTCCAACTGTGACGTGTCAAAATGTCTTCAGCCTTTAGCCTATCATAAAGAAGGCATATTTTGACACATCTTACATTAAAAATGCAATATGAAGCAAAAAACACAACATTTTCAATGTAAATTCTGTGCAAAACAAGACACTTTGAAATGCTATCAAAATGAATGCAAAGACAGTATTCTATAATGAGACACTTCTCAACATATGCTGACATTACTACTGCGCAGCGCCCAGGGAGCAGTGTGGGGGTCCGGTGCTTGCTCAAGGTAGTGTGTAGGAGGCAAACTGGCGACCCTTGATTATGTTCAGGAGCCACATGACTTTGACACCACGGGCCGGTGTCCTGACGCACGCGTGTGGTTGGTAAATTAAGGGAAATATTGTGGGTCTGGTTAAATATTCATGAAGTCATTGATTACTTTCTCCATTTTAACCAATACCCTGATCGTTCCCTAACGTTAACCCAGTGCTGTGGATGCATAAATCTGACAATTTACATGTTTTATCATGTGGTGTTTGTAAGGAGTGAATATTGTATTTTGAGAAATTTCAATTTCAATAATTAAACATTTGTCAAGTAAGTAGTATATATTATTAGTAGTAGTAGTAGTAGTAGTAGTAGTAGTAGTAGTAGTAGTAGTAGTAGTAGTAGTAGTAGTATATAGTATATAGTATATTAGTTTATATATTGGGCTCAAAGAGTGCGGTGACAAACGACCTACTTTGTTGCTTCAGTAAGATGCTTTATTGTCTATATGCTTGATGATATATTTGAAATGAACTGAATTTGGTATAATACGTGGCTTATTTTGGACACATTTTTTCAAACAGAATTTGAAGACATTCGTCTTTAGGTGTTTTTAAAACCAGCGGAGACTTTAAAAAGGACTGAAACCAAAAGAACACGATGTTCGCCAGCTAAGCTGCTGCCCACCTCGATCTATCACAGGGTTGCCTATGGCTCCCAGGAGGCCCATGCACTGTGCAGCCCCCGCACCACATCATCATCCCCCACACCTTCCACCCTCCCATCCTTCCGCCTCCACCGCCATCACCACCCCGTCGTGAGTGACAGGCATCCAGTTCCGCCTGACTGGAGCCTCTATCTCCCAACCCTCAAGGACAACTAAGAGGACATATTGTCATCAAGTCATCTCTCTCATTCCCACGGCCGCCTCCTCAATAGATGCACATATGGACACACAGTCTCTACACACACACACACACACAACTGCGACCCACTCACCTGTAACAAAATCTACGTGACCTTTGCTTAATGTCCTCAGGTGCCAGAACCCACTCGCACAAACAACCCCGGCTGTGCCTGCCGCTTCTCATTCACTGCCTTCGCTGTGAGTCTGTGCTTGAAACCATCTAGGTGGAGGTTGTTAAGAACCACTTCAGACAGAAACCTTGAACAGAGGAAATAAACAAGGCATTGTGCAGGCTCAGATCGCCTCACACTTGTGAGCTTGAATGTTTTCCTAGCTGTGGAGATCTGAATTCTTTATATCATACTATACAACAGTGTGAGGCGTCTTGTGATGTGAGAAATGGCCAGCTGTTCCAGAGGGATATCGGACAAGGCAATTTTTCAAATAAATAACACTTGGTTCGCAGAAAAGAATTTTGGCAATCAATGTGCATTTCAGTACACTGCCAGATTGTTTGCTATGTAACCTTTAAAGTGCTCAAATACATTGCTTAGTTTTGTACAATAACATCCTTGTACATCATTGTATTGTTGTTTCTGCTTTGCTGTCTTATAAACAGCAGTTATGCTTTTATTCCCGCAAATTGTTTTTGCACTTCGACGTGCTCTTAGAAGTTGATGCGCTGGTGGGAAAGCAGATTTTTTGCTTATAGCCGCAGTAGGAAACTTCACATGTTGACAGGAAACTCTTTCGAATTTTTCAGAAATCATGAAATGTGGTTTCAGAGAGTTGTGCAGTCTTTTAAAGAAAAGACAGATTTATAAACTAAGACAGCTTCTTCTAAAATAATGTTTTTCAGAAGACAAGCTGAGAGTCGAGTTGTTATACTTAAGGCCACAACAACACTTTAGAGAAAGTTGTGGAATAAATAGCAAATTGGTCCTAATCACATATATGTTTAACTGCATGTAGTTAAAGCTGCACAAACCAGCATTTTCATATTAGCAGTGAAAAGAGTTACGAAGCCAGATATAATTATCAACTTTGTAGCTCAACTGAGCTCTACGCCTGAGCCTCCAACTTTTATTGAATAATTTTCAAGAAGCAGCAGGCAGCAGTTTTCCAAAAAAATAAAAACTTTAAAAAGCCACTGTACACGACCTACTCAGGGCCAAACAGCAGACAGACAGAATCAGATACTGACTGTTGAATATAGTTGAGCATTAAGCGGCTTAAGATTCAGATGTTTCTCCCAGACGTTGGTGGAGACCAAAAACAGAGTGAATCATCAGGTCACCAAAAAACATAATTTCAAATAAATGCGTATCCAAATGTGCCAGATGTGTAAACTGTTTACTAAAACATTGCTAACAACTTTCTGAGCTGATATTATGACAATGTTGTGTTTATAGCGTGTTGAAAAATAGAAATATGGCGATCGAACACTGACAGTAAAGCTTGAACTGAAGAAGGGAAACATTAGCATTGAAACATATTGGCAATTTTGATATTCTTTGATTGCTGATGTGCAAAATATATCAGACCATCTCGTAAAATACAACAGATTGATTGATCGAATAATAATTTGGGGAAATGGAGCAAATCTTGAGCAAATGCAATGCTCTTGTATGTTTTAAACCTTTATGTTATGTATAAAAGTTCAGTCTCAAGTCTCAAATCTCAAGACCACTTTGTTGGTGCTTTTCCCAGCATGGTCTTCGTCAGTGAATTAAGTTTGCTCTGTTGTCATGGAAATCAAGAGAAAGTGGGATACAGTTGAAGCTGTGAAATGAACTGCTGCCTCAGAAATGACCAATCACTTCCATCAAGGTGTACAGTGCTGTCATTATTGTTGTTATTGTATTACAGATTTACCTCTAAAGCTATTTTCTATAAAATGGTCAATTATCTAACGTAAGTGTGTCTGATTGATGGAGTAAGTGGACTTTGAGTAAGTCCACTACATGGTGTGTATTTAAATACAAATCTTTCCCACTACAACTTTAATGTCACAGAGTTTCAAATGTATTGAAAGTATTTGTCACCAAAGTAGTCACATAGCACCCTTGCAGAGTCTTATTACAGAGAGTGTAACATAAATTGGAGTCGTTCCTGTGCTGGCCTTTTATCTTCCTGGTCAGTGTCATTTGGAAAGCACTTTTATTTATGTTTTATTAAAGGTTTTGCAGCCAAGTGACAGTTTCTGTGAATTGGTACATGATAAGTAAATTATGCCAAACAAGCCATTGCATATTTTCAAACCCAAACGTACGAATGTAAATAATGAAAGTCAGCACAAAAACAAATTATAACGATTATCTTCATTACAGTGAGGCAAAATATTGTCTCGTGTGTTCCAAAATCTTCCCCTTATTGCAGCATAAATCACACCGCAAGCTTCCCAATGTACTGAAGCTCCTATAAGTATCACAAGAGGCCATACAGAGGCTATTCATTTCTATTTTCAGAATGCCAATTATGGTGCACAGCAGCAGCTTTGGATATTGAACCAGTTGAAGTCAAACTGTTGTAATACATTATTATCTATTTCAACCTGGTGCAGTGGGGAGATTCTCACCGTTGGATTTTCATCAAAACTGATCGCCTGCTGAAAATGTAATTCACTGTTTTAGTATAAATCAATAAGCCTCCAGAATCTATTCCCTCATTCCACCTTTATGTTAATATAAAAGAAATGCTCAAATAGAACTTTAATTCACCACACAGACTTTCAGACTGTTTAATAGCCCCGATTTTATCCATAACTGCTCAATTGACACTTACATTTCAAGCCCATCTTAATTTGGCTTCTCCTGACGATTTTAAGTTCTACTTCTCTTTGGAGCCAAGTCTACTGTGACCCATGTTAATGGAGATTAATAGGCTAGTGCCATTCTAACAGTGATCTTCTATTAAGAATTATATCTCATTTGATCATTATTACTCTGTTCTCCCACCACACAAAAAAAGAAAAGTCATCGCTGTATGTGATGCAGTGTATTTAAATTTCCTGGATACTGCGTATGAGCAAGCAGACACAAACTACATTAGATACTGAGCATGTGAAAGAGTGTAAAGTGAAAGCTAATTTTGTGTTAGAGCGTTAGAGGACATTCAGATGTTTCTGATGAGGGATATAAATCCTGACGGACTCCCATCCGAGTGTATTCATTAATCATGCGTCTCATTGGCGAGGCTCTGATTTGCCGCTGAGACAGATGAAGATGAACTCAGCAATATATTTCTCATCATAACACAACCCTCACATAAATATTAATAGCATATTTTCAGCTGGTGGGCATGAATCATTTTTCAGACAGGGAATTTTAAGAGCCATCCATGCGTGTCCAAGAACAGTACATAAGCAAACAGTTGTGATAAACAACACTGCTTCAAGGCAACAGTGGAGAGAAGACCTAAACTGTATCAGAGACTCAAAAGGTCTTTATTTTACTTACTTCAGGCTCCTTCTATCAACACATTTTCTTTTTTACCTCAACAGCTTGTCAACACAAATATTTTAATTGCACAAGTGACTGTTATTTAGTGTTTTAGTTTATGAATTTAGAAGTTTAGATGTCAGTTAGAGCTTGTATTTCAGACAGACATTATTTTAAAGTTACCTTGTCAACACTGGAGATGCTGCGATATTTCAAATGATGTATGTTGCTTGATTGGCTAAATGGGGGTTAAAGAAAAATATCCAGCCTTTGATATTTTAAATCTGCTATACTCAATATTTAAGATGACTTTTTGTACTGTTAAGTTGGTTATAGTGACAAACCCCAAAATAAATCACCAGACGGTGCAGTTCCCCATAGTCTTGCAGAGCGTTTTAATGGCTTTTAGCTCATTGTTTTGGTTTTACAGTCATTTTCCAGTAGCAGGAAACTTTTTTTTAGCTAAAATATCTTTGAAACCCATGCATGCATGTACACAAACTGCCTAGCACCAAACAGCAGACAGACATATGTAACATATATACATAAATAGCTAGCTTTAGTGAGATGAGAAACAACTCCAAATAAATCCACCTTTCTGAATTTGTAATGTTCGCCATAAAAACTTTATATAGTGATAGTATGTCAACATGTTTGCTGGTCACTTGTTGTGCTGCCCAGGAGTGAAAACATTTGTTTATAGAAGGTATTTCTTAAACTCTGAAGACCAATGTTCTTATCCTATTTTATGTTAGCCTAATAATCAGACTGAATTGCCATTATATTTTGCTTCTTTATTCAGTCTGACATGTTGTTTATGTCACTTGTGTTATTATTATTGTATATTAGGACCAATTAACATTTTTGAAAACATTTGTTGTCTTAAGGCCCTGTCACACATATCCGTCCAACTTTTCATCGGATCGGAAAAGTGAACATATACAGATACGCATGTCTAACCTATCGATAGCGCATCACTTCCTAATACAAAATATATCAGACGAATGCATAACGTATACAAAAATATGGCGTATACAAAATATTGGCAACACGCTGGTGTACGTTGATATAAGGTATAAGTAGTATTCGTTAAGAGCATGCGGTGTTACGCTGGGGTGCGTTGTTGAACGCTGATGTTTTGAGCATGTTCAAAATTACCGGACGTACCCGACGTGTGCTTCATAAGATATGCAGACGTTACGTGACGTTAGACATACGTGAATACATAGGTGAATACTTACCTACGTAAATATAGTACGTGAATACCTACGTGACTACGTTAGAGGTACGTTAGATATAGGCTACGTCGGCTGACGGTGACTCCTACAGCCAGTGTATTGATAACGAGTGGATAACCTATTCCTACCCTATGTTAAGATGATGCCTGACGACGGAGTAACTTATTAAACGTGTTTCTACAGTACAGCTAGCATTCAGCATTTTAGCCGTTCTCCAGCGTTTTAGATAGGTAAGTGATAAGCTATCAATGTCTAATAATTCGTTATGTATTTGTTATGTACAGTATACGTCAGCTACAACACCGCTGTGGAAAAGTTGGACATATTTTGAGCTAATTTTCATATACGCCGGCATGTTTCTGCCATACTGAACTGTGTGACAGGGCCTTTAAGGGTTGTTATTTCTGTGAATTGATTTACAACAACATGTACAGCTTCACTATGAGTCAATCCCATTTACACTTGTTGCCATTGTTGTGGCTTTTTCTGCTGCTGTTTTTTTATTTGGTGTAGCTATGTTGAAAGATAATTCCACAAAACTCTTGCTGGCTAACCAAACCTGTGCTGAGTGCAATGATGCCTCCCAAAAGTGTCTACGGCAAACGGTTAATGAGTTTGACCATGGTAGGTGAATCCGTTTAGAAGTTATGTGCCTTTTTGTTACAGGCCACTCACACTGCCTTTAAGCCAATTGGCATGAAAACAAACACACACATTCACACTTGACCTTCATGCCAAATTTCAACTTCCTAGGGGGAAAACTGTGTCCATCAAAGAGTGTGGACATTTTTGTGGACTAACCGACCTATAGCTCATAAGTGTGGACAGCTTTTCTTATATTTCTGTTGTAAATGACAAACAATTGTGACAATGTCGGTGGACTCTAAAGACCTTCTTGGTATGTTTTCTTCTGACCATTTAAGATGGTTTGGTGCAATACGATGATAAAGCCAATGATGAGGACACCACAGTCACAGTAAGGTTCATTGTGTCATTTCAGGTTTATGACCACCACTACAAAGCTGTGTTGGATGGCGTAGAGAGAGACGGTATGATGGAGATTGACCCAGGTCAGCGCATTGAGATCTTCAGAATGGGAAACGGCAGCGAGGAAGTACTTGAAGTGCACGACTTCAAGAATGTAAGTAAAAGGTTTAACAAAGCCATGTAAGCCATTTTTCCACTAAAAACCTGAATGTAATTGCATCTTCTCTTCAGCTGAGGACGGATTGTGTTCATATCTTACCCTTGTCAGAGGCGGATAACATGCATCCTTTGTTGAAATCATATTTTCTTAATCAACAATGTTTTCTCCTCTTTTGTCACTCTTATTGAAAACGTGTGACAAACCTTCGTAACATCTGAGAAACTAAATTATACTCCACTGTGAGGTGTGCACAGGGATCAGAAACATATTTTTAAAAATGCCTACCTAAATCACTCCTTGTACTCCTGGAGATTATGTGTTTGAGTGCACACAGCAGCGCAGAATAAGTATTTTATTAAAAGTCTGTTTTCTCCCTGCTAATTTTATACAGTAACTTCTTCGCACTGCAGAGACAAACACCATTAGAAGCCCATCTCTATTAGTTTCTCACACCTTTTTCAACTGTAATTTTGTCTCCAGCTGACCTCGATAACTTACCTTTCATTCCTAAATCCTTTCTCGAGTGTGCAGGAGATTGCACACGATGCACCTCGGAGAAGGGAGCGTGCCGTTTGACTGGTAATGAATGCCCATACTCGCACCATTATTTACTGTAAAATGTTTGGTTGCAGAGCTGAACGTTACAGGGTGCTACTCGACCAAAACAAAAACCTGCATTGATTATTGTTTTCGTTGCGATGGTCTTTGGGAATTTAAAATGGCTCTATATGATGGAAATGCAGCACAGCGCCGGAAAACTTTAACCTCTCCAATCAATCTCTCTATTTCTTTCTCTCTTCCTCTCCAAGCACCAGCATGTGTGTGTGTGTGTGTCCCACTTACCCACACACAACACACATGCATAAACACGTGTGCCTGTTGCTTGTTCTACTTCCTGTTAGTGAAACACAGCCCCCCCCGAGGAGATTTGTTTGATTCAGTGCTCCAGCATGAAAGACTAAGAAACAAGCGAGTGAGCAGGGCAATTCAAACCGTATTGTGATTTTGTTTTTTGTTTTTTTTATAAGGAAGGAAACCTACAAAAAAAACAATAGGTTGTACTAAGTGGTAGCTTGTGTGCTGATGTTAGAATGTAGTTACACGGACGACCAAAGCCACCTTTAAAACAATCTCCATCAAGCCTGAGGGCTGTGTGAGGAACTGAAAACGAGAGGATTATACCACCAGGACCTCGGACCACAGGCGAAATCCACTCGCTATTGTTTCAGTCCAATACTAACTCATTTTAATGGGGGGGGGGGGGGGGCGAATTGAGGAAGAGACATCCTGAGAGAGAATCACCAGAATAATTTTTACGTTAAAACGAACTCATAAATATTCTTGACAAGTAAACAAAAGCGCATTTAGGAAAATTGGCCTTAAACTCGTTTTGTTCAATAAAATGACAAACTACTTGGTGTTACAGCACAAATCAGTGCATACATTTTCCCTGTACACGAATGGAAAGCTATGCAATCTGAAAACAGTTACTTTAACACTTTGGGTTGAGGTTTTGCTTAAGGTTTAGTCATTAGACATGAAAATGTGTTGCTAAAAGGTTGTTTTATCTCTATGGTTTAATTGATTCACCATAACATTAAATTCTGGTGCTGTATTTCACTCACTGCTCTAAGTTTGTATGCTCAAGCACAATATTCTAGTGGGGGGGCGTCAAAGTCAAAAAGTTTCCTTCTCAAAGGCCATGATCATGCCTCAACTATACGCTTTATTTTCATTTTAAAAACGCCAATTTTACCGATAATTTCCAACTGTGTGCGACTGTGAGTGTGTGTTAAGGGGTTCAACAAGTCACAATAGGCAGAAATTTATGTTTCTGCCGTTGGGTCCTGAAAACAGTTGAATGCACCGCTCACGCTCAAGATAACCATCGCCTCAACGACTTGTTGCAGTACAGATTTGGAAAAAGCACACATTTCAGCACCATAAACAGTCAAACGCACAAAATATTTGTTTTTAACAAATGATACACACCATGAAACGCACGGAGAGTAATGATCAATGCCACTGAAAAGGTTCACAGGAACTTAAATTAAAACTCCAAGTGAACAAACCAACGTCACCGTGGCTGTTACACCCATAAAGAACACAACACAACAGAAGACTATAGGCTACAAGGGGCCTGCCGACAAACAAGCCAAACAACACACGCAGAGGAAGCATACAGGCACGCAGTAAAATACAGTCAACTAACCGTAAACACAAAGGCCCACACAGCTTCTAAATATTGGATTTGCTTTTCACTCACCATTGGCGTTACTTCTTTACCCGTAAATCGATATAAATGTGGCCCCAACTGTACCCTGGCGCACGAGAGGGCTTCCAGGCCTGAGCACCCACAGAATCGGCGCCCTCATCTGAAGCCTGTGTTGCCCTCAATGATTGTGAAACATGCATCTGGTAGTTTGTTTCATGTATATTTACATAGATTCAAATATATGTATATTCATAGATGTTTTTGTTATATTACCATGCGTGTAAACATCCATAACATATCTATACCTGCTTATCCTTAACGGGATTGCAGAGGTGTTGGGGCAAGAGGCATACATCACAGGGCTAATAATATCACAGATGAATCATATCAGATCACATTCAAAATGTAAAATTTACGGATAGCTTTCGAGTCACAGTTCACCTAATCTGTATGTTTTTCCACTGTGGGAGTAAACCGGAGGAACCACATCCTTCTTGCTGTACTGCACCAGTGTACCACCTCGTATGATAAGGTTCGACAAAACATTTAGTATCTTAGCACTGCAATTGTTGCTGGCATTTCTATTTTTTCTTTCACTTGCCACAAGGCTTTCTCGAGCAGCTGTCTGCTTCAACACACACATAACAGCCACCAGCCTCTCAGCAGAGATACTGCCAGACATACCAGATTCCGATTCACAAACCAGAATCCACACTTAAGCAGTTGTCAGTCATCTTGTTTTAGTTTCTTACCTTAAGATGGCGTCTTGCCTGAAGCTCAAACCAGCATCCATAAATCACCACAGGTGTGGGAAGAAACAGCTGGTGAGTGCAGCCATTCCGTAAATAAATAATATGGATGTCAGGCATTTTTTTCAATGCCAATAGTCTTTTTAGCCATTTAATATCTCACAATATAAATCCAAATGTTGCTTAATTTGATACTCATGATGGCCTCTTTTTTTTAAGTTTAGTAAAGGTTTATCCAACCATCTATCAATGCCAGCCAAAATGTTGTCCCTTAATTAAGCTTATTATATAAATGTACTTCTTATTCACTCACAAATCCTTTCACTGTATATGAAATGCTTCTGTAGGTGTAGCCTATAATTGTTTGTGTCGCATGTGCCGTCTCACTTTCAGATCGCCTTTAGCCACTTGGATTTGGCTGTCAGACAAGGAATTTAAAAGAAAAATGCTTTTAAAAGCTAACCTTTATTTTGTTCAGCTGTACACTGCATTGCAAACCACGGGAGCAACATAAACTCTCTCCAGCATTTCAAACGGCCAAAAGATTCTGAAAATCATGGATTTGGAGCATGCAGAAAAAAAAACTAGAGCCTACAGTCGTATTACATCATGCTTGAATTTTGGCGCTTTACTGTGATGTCCAGATATTTTGGAAAGAGCTATTACCGACATACAGCCTAGTGATTGAACAACGATTCATGCACTTTTTAGGAGGATTTATGTAGATAAACATAAGGTTACAAACACAGACAGGCTGATTACATGTAATATGTTACATTTCCAGGATTTTTAGGTTGAAAGAAAGCTGTATGTATGTTTGATTCTATGTTTAAAGCACAAATATTTGGATTGTAAATAGCCTAAGATACTTTAAGCAAGCAATGTCCTTTAGATAAATAACATTATGTTGATAATATCAAGACATCAACCAAACAAATGCCTGCTGACACTTGACTTCTTTATCTACAGGAGCTGAATGATGCATGCAGTTACATGTTCTCCATCCTCTTGAATAGATGAGCATCTTGCACATGGATGCACCAAGTGGATATTTTATCATCGTGTGTTTGAATTACATTGTTTTTCCATTTCTCATCCGTGTTAATGTGTCCGTCTTCATTTTCTGAATGACCAACCCCAGTAATTGTTGTATCTCATCACAACATTGCCCTCTCGTCTTCTGCTGCAGCTCACTAATACAGAAGACCCAAATTAAACAGAGACTCATCACAATAAAGCCTGGCATAAACATCATGCTTTTGTGCTTGAGACCATTATTGCTCCATCCTTTCTCCGCACAGATGAAATTACACGCAGTACATTATGACAGGCATCACTTTGTATCATGTCATGTGCGGCTGGTATCTGGTTTTCAGAGTGACAGCCCCACAGAAAATTCAGAAAAAGCACCCACATGGTCAAGTTAACCCATTCAAAGGAGATGTCATAGCAATCACTGTGTTACTATAATTAAATTTAGATTGAATCAAGTCCATTTTCATGGTACGGCTCATACAATTTTCAGTTGATACAATTCTAAAGTAGCCGTGGCAGATGTAGATCCTGCAGTCTGTTCTAATACAGTGTGCTGAATGAGCAGCTCTACTCTGCAGAAAATAAATTGGATACAATCTGAGATACGGAGAGTCTTTCAGACTTATTCTGGCTGAATATCTTAGATTAACACAGAATGGCAGCGAGAGAGAATTAACAGATCTTTCTTGCCTTTTGAGGCTCTATGAGGCTCTATGTGTCAGCCTGAATAGAGCTACAGTCCACATGGTGGAGGATCATCAGTGGAGCTGAAGAGAGTGACTCCACACTCGACTGCGCAGATTAAGAGAGTGACAGGGACCTATGACTGCCTAATTCAATGGGGGCACTCTCTGTAGAAAACACTTCATTCTCAACAATGTCACTTTGCTCTCTTGTGCAATATATACTGCTATCTGCTATGAAGTATTATTCATCCACAGAGGAACACTCCCGCTTTTTTATTTCCATTCAGCCTGAAAGCAAAGGCTGGGCAGTCATCCATTTTTATACTATGCTAAAAGAAAAAAAAAAGATCAAAAGACACCTCTTCTCACTCATTAGGTTTTAACTTCTTTGACTTTTTTAAGAGCTTTGATTATCAGCAAAAAGCTGAGCATTTTTAAAACGATTGCCCCAGTGCTTATGGGATATCCACATCATAGAAAGCTAATGAATGATACATATATCTGAATTTCTGAGTATCCCTTCATTTCTTTTTCTTTTTTCAAAGGGAATCACTGGGATCCGGTTTGCCGAACATCAGAGGTGTTACATCAGGACCCAAACTAGGAAACTACCCTCAATGGCAGAGGTGGAAGCTGGGGACACAGAGTTACTGGTATGCCTCCTCCCTCTTCTGTCTGTGCCTAAGACTCTCTGTAGTCCTACAGAGGCTGTCATGAATATTGCAGGCTCTGAAGACTACCACACAAATCCTCCGTCTGTCCATCTTATCCTATCTCCCCCACCACTCACAGAAGAGTAAACTGTAGTTTGTGGTGCTGTGAAACCGTCAGAGAGCTGCCCACAAACCCAAAGCATCTTTGTGGCTCACATCAAATGGTGTTTGCTGTCAATCTTGAGCCAATATAAATCTTTAATCATCTCCTCCAAAGGCTCTACCCAAATAGCCTAAAGGAGGAAGGGTGCTGTAGAGGTCTGAGTGAGAGGTAAGCCATTAAAACGGTATTTTTTAAAATACTTTTTCTTTGTGAAATTGACAAGGCTCCCTCTCCAAGTTTAGAGTGATTCTCTCGGTTCTTCTAGTCGTGAACTTCAGCGAAAGCGAATGGAGGAAATTCAATCAATCAAAATTTCCAATTTTTCAGTGTCACAGTGCAATTCACTGAGTGAGTCGTATGTTCAAAGAGAAAATCCCTCTCTCAAATGTCTCTACTGCTTGCATGCTCTCATTTACATTTCACATTGTAGCAGGGAAGAAGCTGGCAAGTATCCGACGCTCCTCGCTCACTGCTTCGTTTTAAAAACAGAATAAGCCAATTGTCAGTCCAGTCTCAGTTTTAACTTTAAGAACACAAGCTGTTACACCCCAAAACCAAACGCTGTTTTGTTATATTTTTCCTCTCATCTTCATAATGTCTGATCCCTGTTTACAGATACTAATTGCCCAGGCAGCACCATATGTCCATGCCATTTTGGTCTTCTTTTGTACACTGTGAAGCATAATTGGCTTAATTCACAGCTCTAAAGTGAATCATCCAAGTCCAGGAAAGTGAGTAGGGCGTTTACCAGCTACAGAAGCCCTTACAATGACTGTCATGGGTAAAATAGATGATTTCTACAACATGTTTTAAAAAATAAAAAGGTATTTTTTTTGCTGTGGTTCACATTACGTTGTTCTAATCCATCACTATGAATGGTCATACACAGCCTCGTCTTACGAGATGACAATAAAGTACAATTAGCAATGAGCCTTGAATCAACTGTCTAAGAGGTGATAACCAGCCAAACATGCAACCCTGTCTCCTGAAAACTACATTTATATACTATTAATGTGTTATATCGAGTGGGGAATACATAATTGCTGCCTGGATTTTATTCATAGGCAACATCTGAGTATCTGTTCCGCATGCTAGTTATATATTAAGGTGGATGGTGGGAATACAAAGTTCAGGACTTTGATACTGGAGATTAGAATTTGAATCTGAAGTCCTGTGTGTGTTTAGGTTCACGCAACAAAAGCCCTTTGGTGATAATACTTCAGTTGCTAGAAGCATATTTTGTATTGAAAAAGAAGGATATTGTAGGAAACAAAATCTTAAATAGGTTGTAATATTGAGAAAAACATCAATCTTGAATCCAGAAGCATGACTCACAGGCAGACAGGTTAAGAGAGAAGTTAACGTTTACCTGAATCAATAAACAGGGTTAAAGGCAGGCAGGAAGGCAGAACGGTTAAACAATGTGGAAGGGTGCAGAGAATCATCCGTCTGTGGATCAGGCACACAAAACAAAGGCCTGAAATTGGCCGGTGTATACACACACACACACACACACACAACACATGCAGAACCAATTAGTTAAATGTGGAACAGGTGGACAGGTGGGCGGGGATGGTCAGGTGATGGCAATGGCGGGAAAGGAGTAACTGCAGGCAGGAGGGAGGTTGTAACTGGAATGACAGGAGAGTTATGGCAGATAAAACAGAGCAGGCAACGTAATGAATAATAGGACCTGGCTGAATTTGTGACATACGTTGTAACTGTAGGTTTGACTGGAAAAAGGGGAAACGGAGTGCCAGGCTCTCTCCAAAGATACAAACCCTCTGTCTACCAGCACCTCTAAACCTCAGTAATAAATAAATGACAATCATTTCCTAAACTAACAAATTAAGACTATATAAAAATTTCAGGTGTGCACTGAAATTTATATTCCCATATTGCACCGTGGAAGATGAATACATGTATAGCTCTGCACATCTGTTGATAGACAGCGGGGATCTATAGAAGAAATCAAATAAAAATACTTCCCAAAATGTCAAATGTATTATTTGAGTCAAATTTGAAATGCCATACATTAGTCTCCTTTTCCATTAAGATACGTTTTTTTGTCAAACAATGGATTGCGTAAGATGAACAGTTCATATCTGGAGTTGGTATATCTATGTAATAAACAGTGACCTTGGCCTGACCTCACCAAGGTCTGTTATCACATTAGACAGCGACCCCTGAGTCGTCCTCTGTGAGAATCCACCCACGTGTGACCCTGGAGAAGATCAGCACAAGTTCCTTCTCAGGTGGTGAAACACATGAAGCTCACAGGGGTTAAAGCCAAGCACTAATGGTTCCTAGCTTAACCCAGCCAAAGGCTTTTAGGAACGAGGGCTCAGAGCAGCCGTGGCAGGCTTTAGTGCCGAGGTGAAAAACAATGGAAAATATTGCGGGAAAACTGCAAGCAGCTGATAAGGAAATTCAGCCCCTGCAAGGGAGAACCAGGTGACAAACATGAATTGTTTGCCAGGATTTTTTCCTCCCTTTTCAATTTGTCTCCTCTATGAAACGTCTGAGGGAGTAATCCCTGAGCTTCATTCCAGTTTCTCCAGTCTGACATGGAAATCGCCATCCACCTCCCTCACACCCTTCAACATTGTCAACTGATGCTGCTTGCTCCATTAAACAGCCACTTAATATGGATGACCAAAGCTCACCCAGCAACCCAATCCTCCCACTCAGACAACTGTAAACAGAAAAACAGCAGAGTATGTGAATAATGCCCTGTAAGGTTCTACGGTTTGTTTTGTCTCAATTAAAAACTAAAAACAGCTCGGCTCCTACAGTTGGTGACATTCAGTAATAAGGCCTGGACACATCAGAAAGTGGCACAGCAGAATGTATGTGTATGTATGTATGCGTGTGTCTTTCAGCTAGCCACAAGCATGCTAGCCAGGAATATCGCAAGTTACTCTCTGAGCTTCTTTCTATTACCAAAGAGGGCCGCAGGGGTGACATGTTTTGTTGGCCAACCCCGGAAGTTAGCATCGCACTGGTTCCCTCGACAAAAAGCCGATTGGATTTTTCAACTATAGCAGAAAATAAGCTCTGTGGCAAACAAACGTTTTTGATACTAACACAGGAACAACAACAGGAAATCAGTCTAGAACAGAGTGCTGGAAAGTCTGTCATTAGTCCAAGTACGATCCGGCAAAGAGTGGATGAGCAGGTGAGGCTTAAGTACTGCGTTGATTGAAGATGAGATGCAGCTGGAGCCCAGGTGAGCTGATGAGGTGGGGTGGAGGCGTGGAAACCTACAGAGGTGCAGCAGGTAGCTATAGAGAGAGGCAGGTAACAGGCACAAGTAAAAGCTTCCCAAGTGTGGTATTGTGTATTGTGTTAACCACATACTTTATTTCAGGTAGCTGACCAAAAACACATTGACTTTGAGGCGAGGGAAGTGATTAAATGTTAATTAATTTACGGATTTTAGGACTTCCTGTGGCAATCTTTTCCATCCAAGCTAGTAATCTTGCTAAGTGTCAGTTAGCCTTCCCAAGATGTATTTGTACAACCAACACCTCTCAAAATGATCTGTTAATCAGGTCTCTTTTGCAGAGCAGTTTATGCTTCCTCTGTGGCAACCCAGGGGACTTGGAGGCAAGATTCACAATAAATTATGGTGTATGCATTTGAAATTGTCGCTAAACTCTCGTCTTATAATTTAAATTCAATTTATACCACAGAAGATTCATTAGGTTTATGTACTGTATATCTTTTACCAATGAACATTTTGACATTCAGTGTCCTACAGATCCTAACATGCAACCCAAAGCACTAATAAAGACTGAATTATGATCAATCAAACCATTATTGAATGTGTAAGTATATTTCACACATTTGTTTGTTCCAGAGTAGGAGCTCTTTATTCATAAAAAATATTTCTATGTTTTACAAAAATTCAAGCACATTTAACATTTAAATCTTTGATCATCCTTTCACAGTCCAGAACAGCCGCAGTATCCAGACGACTGTGGAGCCGGCGGAGCATTTATACGCGTGTAGCGATAACACTGCCACATAGGCTGCACTCGTGTTTCCTGGGTTAGGGTTAGGGATTTAGCATTTAGGGAATTGGGACGTCCTTCAACATGGCGTGTCTCGATCTATTTCCGGGTCAAGTGATCGAGGAAGGACATTGGGATGAACCCAAGGTGTCCTTTTAATAAAGAATTTAGGGGAAAGGGGATGGGGTCAGACTAGAACTGAAGATTCCTCCCGTCTGGGGTCTTTGGCCTTCAGCCTACTCTCTAGGCAGGGCTGTTACTCTATTCTGTGGGTTGGAGCAGAGAGAGGTGAGTCTTTGCGGTTACCTCTGTAGGGATCCCTCTTGTCCCCTGTGGTGAGGGACATGAGTTTGGTTCTCCTGAACCGGTCATCTTCTTGTCAGCCAGAGTGGTGCTCCCTGCTTGGTCCTCTGTTCAAATTGTATCCCACTGCTGCTTGGAAGCTGGGTGAGCAAACACCTCCCCTGATAACCTGATTGGCTGCAGGTGTCACCAATGCCATGTGTCTTGTGGCTGCAACACCTGAACAGGATAAAATACTTCCTCTATTACCTCCCACAACCTGAGCTTGTGGATATGCCCCTCTGTGCTGGATTGGTTTGGCTGTTTCCTCTGGTTTGTCACACTTCAGAGAAAAGTTGAATGCAACTGGACAGCGCCACACAGCAAATAAACTTCTTTTATTGTTCTCCCACTCTGTCTGTACCTTTTTTAAAGGTCAGCAACGTCAGGACAGCTTGCTATTTGTCAACGGTGCACATTTGCATGTCAAAGTTCCCCTTAATTAAATTTTAAAAAATAAAACTGATTTACTTTGCCCCCACAAGCAAATACATTTTTCAGAAACCGATTTTCTTCAGTGAAATTTCACTGTATACCACCCCCATCTGAATATCTCCACCCACGGCCTGAGAACTACCATTGCAATTTTTCTTGCAAGCCAATCAGAGCATACTGAGGAGTGTTTCATAAACATATACAGGTATATTCAGGCAGGCAGTAAGTTTTTTGAACATTATAGCATGTACAAATGTTCTAGTACAATCTCAAATTAGAAGTATGAACCTTAAATGAGCATTGCCCCTTTAAACAAGTACCAGCACTCTCATTGTGAGTTGCTTGAATATTGGTGTCAACTAAAATGTACCACCTGGTACTGTGCATAATGAAACATCCTCCCTGTGTTATGGACAGTATGTGAAAGCTCTTGGGTATTATAAGAACATCGTTGTTGATCTATAACAAACATAGCACCACTTTAAACAACGTGTCATGTAGACAATGCCCCCCCCATCCCCTTGGGTTACAGTGGCAGGAGAGGGTAAATTCATTAACTACAGCACTACTGGTGTATAATTAAGTTGTGCACTGTGGGCGGAAAGCATACATACACCAGGAGCAGGCCGCACAAAACAAATTACCATCATTCCCAAGGTCCAATTCTTGTGTCCTAATAATATAGCATTTGTCAATAAGAAAAGGGAAAACCCTTTCGAAAGTGTGTATAAACTGGAGGATTGTAATCATGTTGTCTTTGTGCTTGTCAACTGGCATTTAGAAATCCCAGCCCCATGCTAAAATGCTGACCTTTACCACTTCCCTCAGGCTCTCTCCTGCAAGTTATTGGAAGTTGTTTCTCAACTGTGAAGTCAAAGTCATGTTGTGAGGCCTGTGTCGTGACCTCCATTTATTTCCAGAGAAGACTCACTTGGCTTCAGTGGTTAAGAGGTCCAATTAGAGAGTGCTGTTTGTGTTCCTCGAGTTTGATTTTAATTTCTGCAGCCACAGGAACGGTGAGCACACCAGCTCATTGCCAGTGCCATCCCCAACCCTGCTACACCCGTCCTCCGAGTCATCATTAGATTACTGGCCGGCGCATAAAAGTGGAGGAAAGTGTGTCAAAAGCTTTGGCTAAACACCTCCCGTGCCAAAACACAATCTGTGGTAACAGAATGTGCTCAAGTCTTTTTCCCCCCTCTCTGCAGAGCACAACTGTGTCGCTGTGTGACAACAAGAAGCGGCAGGGAAAGTGAAACTCTAAATCAAGCGAGAGTGACAGGGGTGAAAATGAGGGAGGGGGGCACGACCCAATATAAATGATTTTTGCTCCTACTATAGCCCCAGGATTGTACGTCAAGCTTAACTAATGTGCAATTAAGTTTTAGACTGGGAGAAAATCACCTTGTAAAAACATTTGTCAAGTGAACTGTTTTTCTGTTCTGTGTTGCTAATTAACAAGGGAATGGGAAGAGGGGTTTGTTTGTGTGTGTATTTACATATACATGAAGAAAATAAATATCTGCACTGTTAGGGGAAAGCATTACCAAATCCCCTTCATACATCTCTATTAGACAACACTGACATAGTCCCTATCATTAAGCAATAATAGTTTACTTTACAGCTCATGAACTACAGTATCAACAAATTAAGCCCCCTGATAGTGCCGGGTGCCAAGTGAAGCATTGTGGTGGAGGGGCGAAGGCAACGGGGAGGAGGGGGGAGAATGCAAAGCTTTATTGTGTCTGTCACATTAAACGATATTGCAGCCACACTCAGAGTAATGAAGACCACTTCTAAAGTCATTTAAAAGTCAAATCATAACTGTCTGTGAATTTCAATGATGTATAATAGAAAGAGCATGCCGCAGGCTCGAGAAGAGGGTGAGAGACAGAAAGAGGAGGGAGTCAGGGCAGTGGGAGGTAGGAGTCAGGAAGTTGCCGCCCTCTCAGAGGACACAAAGGTGATAGATAAAAACGATGAGGCTGGAGCTGCTGTGCGGCTCAGGGAAGGAGAGTGCAAATGCAGGACTGTACTTTATGTGGGACCTGGACATTTTTTGCAGGCTTTGACATGTTATATTTTGTGTGTGCGTGTGCGTGTGCGTGTGCGTGTGCGTGTGCGCTATTATCTCGCAGGTGGATGAGACCGAGGCCATGGATATGAAAGTGGAAGACTCCCAAGTGTGGGTTCCAGCCGAGGAGCCCATCGTTAACCCGGCCTTCCTCTTCGACTCCAAGATCTGGGAGATTTGCCAGGAACTGCCCATCCACTGGATCCATCCCTCCCCTCTGAGCGGTGAGAGCAAGGCGCATCTCTGCCTCTAAATGCAGACTATGAACACTTTCGCTGGAGAGCATCCCAACAGACCATATGCAGGTCCGTATGTTTTCCAAACCACATGAGCATCCAGCCTGGGCTACTCTCTGTGTGTTTGGAACGTTGAGTCTCATGGTCAGCGTTGGAATAAGCGTTCAGATTTGTTTTACTTAAAGCAGGAATAGGCTATTTATTTTAGAATATTTTTTTGTTATATTAACAAATCAAATGCTCTGACAAAAAAAACATTGGTATCTGTAGCTGTGGCAGGTCTGTAATAAGCCCATCCAAGCATTTAATTCAGCCTGCATCCAATTGGATGGCCTACTAGCCCACCTGTCCACCTGCGTGCTCATTGTGTGTGACAAGTCTAGTCACAAGGCTAGAAAAAAAATTCATCTTATTCCACAACACATATAAAAATCGGTTGAAAAAACAGATTGAAATCAGCACAATGACAGAGGTTTTCACATTCTTTAAGAACGTCAGATTTTTAAGACTCAGTAAAAGATAAAAAATGACTTGGTTAGATGAAGATTTTTGCAGTGTGTGCAGTATATACAATCTACAATGTAACTCCAGTAATCAGATGAATGCAGTAAAAGAAAAAAGAAAACTGTACTTATGTAAGAGTACTTAGTTACTTTCCATCGGTGTTGATGGTCATCTAGAGATTTGCTTGTTCCCCAAAAGGATGTGTAGGCTTTACTAATTAGGATCTGGGGAAAGTGATTAGTGATTTGTGTGTTAGTATCACAACAGCAACAAAACCATTGTTCGACACAAGCATGAAAAAGCTTGGAATGAATTCCAGCGTATTTCTCCTGAATGTCATGCCACTGGGAAAATAGAGTGTACGAGCCAAAATGTAATCTAAGAGCTTTACTTCAAACAGTACAAAACCAGTTGCAAGCCCATAAACATCTCCTCTCTTTACTGCTCTCTCAGACGCTGAGGTGGGAAATGAGGACACACCCGACGCAGAGGTCACAGGTCAGCGTTTCACCCGGGACGTCCTGGACCACCCTGCTGTAAACGACTATGTAAGTGGGCCCCTCTGTGCCAGGACCGCACCACGAGATACAGTAGAACCACTTCAATCAGCTCCAGCTCTGCCTCGACTCTTTCTGCATATAAATCGCTTACTAATTGATGTTAAAACTGACTTTGTGCACCAGAGGGCACAGCAATTGCTCTATATATCTGTTTAAGTAAGGCCAGTTCATTGAAGACTCCCTTAATGTCTCTCCATTAATTGAAAGGAATATCCAGCCTTTCAAAGGCAAAAACTTGTGCCTTACAGCACACTCCTTTTCTCACTTCCTTTTTTCTGTGGCACTACAAAGGAGCACTCTCAAGGTCACTCATTGCAGATAAGTTACATTTATTAATAATGCTTTAGTTATCAAAGTATATGAAATTACTGTGGCGTATTTGGATGTACTGCATGTAAACCGTTCAATACTGAAAATTAATCTTCCCTGAGTATGAGGGTAAAATCATTTAAAGCAGTATATTACACAGGAATCATGCACTAATACTGACAGCAAAAATCTGCAGTTAAAACACCAAAGATATCAGGAACATAACCAGGTGTGAAGATATCTGACACACACACACATTTAGCACTTACAGGTGAATAGCCACTAAAGCTAAATTCAAGGATAATGAATCGGGCTCAGTCTCCTTCTTCTTCTGTGAGAAACGGTGAGAGACGCCCAGAGAAATGAGACGTCCTCTAATGTTGACATTTATCAGGCCTGTCCCAGAAACACCTCCTGCTCAACTTCTCAATTTCCCCCCTAGCCTCCTCTGTCTTCTCCCTCATCGTCTGCGGCAGGAGTTGCAATGCTATGCAATTAAAACATACCGGGGGATGAAAAACTCTGCTTTCCTTTGGAAACATTCTGGCACTATCAGCTGAGTAATGCATACCACTGCAATCCATTCCAGCAGCACATCCATGCTCTGTTTGTGGGTCCAGCGATAACAAAGGCCTTTGTGGCCAAGCAAAGGGCAGGCAGCAGTCTGTAATTGGGAGTGTGAACTCTCGCTCAGTCCGGTGGGATGCCACATGTGTTAGCCAAACCTTTTTTTTTTTTTTTTTTGCTTCACCCAGAACTCATGTAAATGGTGCAGTCAGAAAACCCATCAAGCACACACACATACATTCTGCTGCTCATACTATTTCTACCTTCACCCTTTCATCCATTATACTCACACATAATAAAATGGATTCACTTTTTCTGAGTTTCAGCAGCGCGTCTCCCCACGGTTCACGTTTGTTAAGCAGAATAATCGTTTAAGTCCTTGTGGCAGATGTTGACAGATATATGAAGCTGACCTTTGCCACGGCTGCCATGTCAGAGTGGAGTGTGTATCAGACGTGGCCCTGGAAATTTCAAACTGAATAACTACCATCTGACAAGACTGAGGGGATGGTTCCACTGTTCTTGACCCATAAAGCAAGAAAGGGCTTCCAATAGGAATTGACCTCACAAACTTACATGTCTAAACATGTTTCATGGGTGTTTCTGCCTGCGCTGAAGTGATTGTAAAGTGTTACATTTCTACCACATTCATGGTCAGGATACATGGCTGTCATGCATAACAAAGGTGAAAAAAACCCCCCAGAAAGAATCAATTCATGAATGCAGGAGCTTTTTGTGCCTCCAGAGAAATCTTTACACTGACGGTAAAGCCCATTATCAGTCTGGAAAACTGGCAGTGTTTACTGAAATACATGACTATCTCTGTATTCAATTACATCCAATTTCATTGTCATTCCACCTCACAGTAGAGCACAGTGAGATGAAAATCTGAGATCAGGGACAAGCAGTGAGGCATTTTTATATGTTGAACTGTCCTGTGCCTCTACATAAAAATACATTTTTAGAATACAAAGCCGGGTATGAAACAGAAATGTTATCTCTGCTGTTTTGATCCCAGAATGAATGTGCCGAGCTCTGCTATGAGATTTAATACCACATCCAGACACACGCTTCAAGCTCATGAAGAGCGGTGATCAGCGTGTGTGAAATAACACCAACAAGTGTGGAGATTAGAGGAGTCGTGCTTTGATTCATTACATCTTATTGAATGACTGACGCAGTTTTCTACTCTGCAGACTCATTCATATCCAGCGCCTCGTATTATGCACAGAGGTGCATAGTGTGTGATGAAATCAGATGCAGCAAGGGGGGTAATGGCTTTTACTCTTCATTAATGCCGCTTGTTTTTGAGTGACTGCCTCAGATTTCCCCAAGGTGAACCATTCTTATCACCACAGCATCCCACTAGAGCTGGCAACTCAAAGCCAGAGTGATTAATATGTACCCGCCGTTTTAAAAGGATAGCTCTGATTAATTGTCTTTAAGTTCAATGCTGCCTATTGGCTGTTTGTTTTGATAAACGCGGCATCATTTGAATAAAATATTTTCTTCATTTTACGGAGTCGGAGCTCCAGATTTCGTAACACCCCAGTTTTGGGCTGCGAGGAGCAGATAAGATTATCGTTGGTCCATTGACAGCTTTCGTGTTGTTTCCATAACAGATTGTTGCCTGAAAGCTGATGACCTGAAACTTGACTGAAACAATAAATCATTAAAAGCCTACCTGCACTTGTCATAGTAATAAATCAAACCCAGCTATCCTGGATATCATCTGTCGCACCCTTCTATGTGTTTTAAGTATGTCTCACAAGTGCGTAATTGTACTCACTTTATCATAGCTCACATCAAATGCATGGTGTACTTTTTTGGAGCCATGCTTATGGTGAATTTATTGGTATGTGATTATAGCTGCTACGAAAGAAAAGCTATAAAATGTGTGTTAAACCACTGTGATTGACTGCCCGCTGACTTACAGAGTAGATGCAAGAAAACTCCTAATTCCCACACTTAGTGTAGCAGAGGACCGAAGGGACTCAAGTTGCTCCTGCGGGTCCTGTCCTCTTAAACAATTCCCACACATTTTCTTTTCCCAACAGTGGATGTGTTTTGTTCTGCACTATTGCATGAAGCTGAGTCACTGTAAGCGCTTGCGAAGAATTATGCCAGTTTTGTTCTGAATGAGAAGTCATCGACTCCTGGATCCGAGCAGTTTAACGAGACAGTGCCGGATTGTCTCTGAGGATTCATTTACTAAAAGAGATTGAAATGTGGTCAAATGCATACTGAGGGCAGTTGCTGCCTCAACTTGCGCGGTGAGTTAAGTGGCACTTCTCCGAACCCCATTTGGAGTTGCTCTTGATCAAAGGCATGGCACTCAGCCCCCACGAGTCTACGGGGGCATGAACCAACCAGCACAATGGAAAAATCCAAGGGCCATTAATTCTACCCAATTTACCTTTCGTTTGGGTTTCATTTGGCCCCTCTATAAATTCAGAGGCAGCCAGCAAGAGCAAATGAAAGAATCCTTGTTAGGCGATCATTACTCTGCTAATTGCTTTAGGAATGTGCCATGCACTTAAAGTCAAGGTCAGGGGGAGGGCGCCAAGACGTGGAGAGCTCTAATTTGAATGCTCTATTGGAGGAGGGGCAGCCATTTTGGTGCAGAGTGTGGTCTTCGTTGGAGAGAGTGAAGAGGTCAGAGATGAAAGAAATAGTGTAATTATGCTGGTAACTACCAACGTTAGAGTCTCTTTGATTGAAGATAGCGGTGGTAGAGTGGCTGCGGATGCTGGATTCAGAGATGGGGCGTTGTGAAGTCATGCTACCTCCGGTATAATAGAAAGGTCAAGGGTATTATATCATGTTTTATGCTCCTGCGTCTTAAATCAAGCTCGCTCAATCTCCCCTCTATCTTGATCTCTTTGTCACAGTCATCAAGCATGGCACAAGTTTGCATTTTGCAGCAATTTCTGATCCTTTCACCGGTTTGGTTTTTACATACAGCATATTTTTCTTCTGCCCTTGCCTTGGGAGGGGACTGGCATTTGTCATATGTGTGTGTGTGATTGTAACCCTGTGTCCTCTGCAGAGAGACGCTGGAATTGAGCTGGATAACCGTCTGGATGACCAGGGCTACTGCTGCCAGCACTGTCGCCGTGGTTACCGCTACTGCCGCCGCTACCACGAGCCCCTGGGTGGCTTCAACCCGTGGCCGTACTACTACCAAGGAGGCCGGGTCATCTGTCAGATTGTCATGCCGTGCAACTGGTGGATCGCCCGCATGCTCGGAAGGATCTGAGGAGAACGCGTGCCATCTGTGATTTAAAGTGCTTACGTTGTTTTAGGTTCAAATTCCCCTTTTGATAAATATTACAGATCACTTGTGAGACCAAAGCAGACCATTGCACACATTTATTATCCAATATAACATTTGGCCCACCGCTTTAGTAAGTTTAAACAGTCTAAATGGCATTTGAATCATTCTGCTTCTTTCTTACAGCTGTCTAATTTCTATGCTTATCTACCCATTTAGTATTCTTGCTATTTAATTCTGTCGAGTGGGTGCAATTGTGTTTGAAAGCTGTCACCAGAAATTAATCTGCTCGCAAAAAAAAAATACTTCAGCACTGTCTGTCCTGACTTTGTCGTGCATTCATATTTCCTTTTTTACTTTAAAATACTTGTTTTACTAATACTGCAATGTATGAACATGTACATACAGTGTACCAATATATGCAACAGTCCATTTAACTAAGTATATGTTTTGTTTTTTTATCATTGCTTGAGCAGATACAAGCCTTTCCATATTCACATGCAATTTGAACACTATACGTATGGAATGTATTTAAATTAAGATGAAATGAGGGAAATAAACAAATAAGCAAAGACAACAAGAATTAGAGGAAGCTTTCCTTACTGGCTTTATGTATCATTATACATGATACATCATTATAATTCTTGTATCTTGTGTTTTTAATACCATGTTATACTAAGGAGGTGCAGTATAATTGTAGAGACCTCAGCTGTCTGTGTGATTTAGTTGCTGTTGTCTTGTGCGACATTGTTTTCCCTCTTGTTGCAATCCACAAAATGCTTTAAATAGTTCTACTCTTCAAACAGTTTCTTCTTTGCTGAGGCGATTTTAATCTGTAACACCACATCTCAATCTGTCGAGCTGAAATAACTCTCATCTGCAAGTAACAGATAAGCAGGCAAGATAGACATTTGCAATTGATGTTCTGTCATCAGAATAACAAGGTGCATAAATGCCCAAGAGTATTCAAGCAATGTTAGATATTCAAAAGTTAAACAGAGAGACACAAATGGAGCACTCATGTTGTCATAGTTTGCTTTGAAGCCTTCTGTGTGTTTCTGTCCCTTTCCTGGTTTCTTCCAATTAAAATTCCATTGTATGAATAATCTGAGTTGTCCTATCATATGAAACAATATGATTTGCAAACTGACGCGTGGGTTTGAATCTGACTTATGTAATCCTTACAATAGACAGAGTTCCTTCTATCTTCTCCATTAGTCCCATTGCTCATTAGCAAAAGCCACTTAGCCTCAAATTGACAAGAAGAAACTAGAGGTGTATGCTTTTATTGTTTCTATTTCATAACCCGAGTCTCTATTGTGTATCTGATGCATAATAATGCATTGTTTACAGTAATATAAAAGCACCTCGCCTGCTAAGTAAAGCTGGATGTTGACTCATGTTGGCTCAGTGTGATAATAATGTCAGTGATATCAATAATATTTGGCAGCCAAATGGATTTTGTGAAAAAGAGGGCGAAACATATTACTGTATGTAAATGTTTTATGGATATGCTCATAAATGGAGTTCAGACTGCAACCGTATTGTTATTTTTAAATCAATAATGTCAATAGCCCAAAGCAACATGTCAAGTAAAAAATAGTGGCATGAGTTAACAAATGCAATAATTGCAAACATACTTCAAATAAACTGACAAATGTACAGCAAAGCCCCCAAGGCGTTTCTGAAAAGTTCATAAAATCAGTGTTTATATAATTTATTTCTCACTTTGTCCCGCGTATCACATCAAATAATTGAGTGTTTATTAAAATGGATGCATACAGCATGCTGGTAGCTGCTGTTGTCATTGTAGAGGTTTTGCTTTCACAATGTTGGGAAATATTGTAAGTGTTTTTCGTAAGATGCTGTTAGTTGTCTATCTGCTGAGGTCTCTGAGGACTTTAAGGACTCTTTTGTGTAGTCGTGATAGTATATTGCCATGGAAGCCCTGAGAGCCGGTCTGAAAGGGATGGCTCACCCTGACTGGAGAGGCTGATACAGATATTACAGCTGGTTCCCTGAGAGCTCCTTGTGCCTGATGGGACAAAAGTCCAATATTAACCATGAAAGTCAAACTTTAAAGGACATACGTCTCAAAATTAAAATCCCAGGCCCAGTATAGACACTGGATGGTAGTGATACTGCAGTCGCACCTATATGAGATCCCAGTCAAAAAAAAAGTGCAGCCAAGTCTTGGTATGCGATACACAAATCTCCAGAGGTTCATGAAAGCCTCTTGAGGAAACAAGCTGAGTCTAATCTACAGCAGAAATCTATACTTTTTGAAGCTGTTTGCATCAGCGTTCATGGTATAAAATGTAAATAATGTTTATGTAGCTTAGTTAACAACATATTTAGCGGTTGCATTTAAAGACCGCTTCAAATATGTCGAGAGGAAAGAAAGAAAACAAGACTGAGTCTGTGAAGTTCAGCTTGAAAAAGGATGTTTTTCCTCCGAAAATACAAACACTTGAACTCCTCCAAATCAAAGGATCTTTGATTATCAGTATACAGCTTTTTAATACCCCTACATCCATATAAATGAAGGTTCATTTGCATTCCTACCGTGTATAATGCGGTTCAATACTGTCTACATAAGATACGAGACAAATCTGTGATTCAGTGACAATGAACACTTCCCTTGTAGACCAGAATGAAAGAATATATCATTTGAAATGAAGCCCTACACAATGTTCCTCATGCATTTCATGCACTGTCAAGGAAATCCCCCCTCCAGCACTTGTTTATCACTGTTTTGATGGGGAGAGGAAACAAGATCAACTACTCTGCAGGAAAAACAGAGATAAGGAGCGTCTACCAGGTTGAACGGTTCAAAGGATTTTGCCTACCTGGCCTGAGGAACGGCCACTATCATTGAGGCTCACAAGTGAATTAATTCCTTTTGTTATTTATCAAAAATGCTGTGAAACTTCACTCCCAGCTGCTTATCTTCATTTCAAATAATCTCCCATTCATTTAGATCAATGAGTTGCTATTCTGGGGCGGAGGAGAGTGAAAACCAATGTATAAGGAGTGTCTGTATTTAGATTAGTAACCTGAAGGAATAGCTCTCTGCAATCCAGACTGAGGCTCAGGCTCTGATCAGCACACATGTATTACCAGTGCCATCTTGTGTAGAGAGAGGGGCACTGCTGCAATATCAAATCAGACACTGATGTTTGTCCACCTTTTTTTTTACATTTTATAACCATGCTACACCGACTGTCCTTAAATACATTTACTCAAATTTGTAAAGTGGTCTATTTAAATCTAACCTTGGCTGCAGGTTGACGTATTAACAGATGTACACATGTCTGCAATGACCATGAGACTGCAGTCTGCAACTTCTTTTCTCTGAAATGTTGCAGCCAGTCTGGTGACCTGATGGTTAAATAAGCTCTCCCTGTACTGTTCCTGCTACAGGCTGGAGGCACAATAATGTCAGCCGACATCCTTCAACTGCTCCCACTGTGAGAGGCAGCATGGCACAGCAGTAAACACTCGCGCTGTGTCAGTGGCTGCAGGCGACACAGAAATAGTCCTCCTCTCACAGGACGCGCCTCTCGCTCCATCTTCAGGGTCTCTGACGCACCAACCAAAGGAAAAGCACAGACGTAGCGGCTGCTAGTAGCCTTTCATTATTTTAGTAATCCATAACAACCTCCATTTACCATATGGCAGGCAATCGATGAGCCGCTGAACAGAAAAGCAAAGTGTCAGTTTAGATGTAATGGAGGGTTGCTGATTTTAAGACTCATTTCAAACTATACTGCCACCTGCAAAAGGCTCAAGAGGATGTTTGCTGGAGTGAAGGTGGTGAATGTGACTGCATTTCTGGCCTTGTTTTTGTGTGTATGTGTGTGTGTGTGTGTGTGTGTGTGTGTGTGTGTGTGTGTGTGTGTGTGTGTGTGTGTGTGTGTGTGTGTGTGTGTGTGTGTGTGTGTGTGTGTGTGTGAACCCTATGGCAAGATTAGACTGCATGGTACACAGCTGTGCATGTGGGTGTAGACCGAGCTAGGCACAGTAGGCAAGCCCTGCTGCCAGACAGCTTCCTCAACACCACCCCCCTCTTCTTCCCCGACCCTGAACACACACACACACAGTCAATCCAAGCCAATATATCCTCCCCCCCCCCCCCCCCCAACACACCAACTCATCAACATAGCACATGCTCTAAAGAATCAATCCAAGTCAGTGTAACCCTTTCACACACACTTCACTCTGCAAGCTGTGGTGACAGACTCGGCTGTCTTCAGTTCTGTGCATGTCACATGCTAATGTATTCATCCACCCACAGCAACTGGAGAAGCAGTGCTCTTAAGTACAGTCCAATCAGTCTCTGGCCAGCTAATGGCTCCAATCCAGTTCCCTACAGTAGCTTTTTCTTTCTCTTCAAATGCCATGTGGTCGAACGTCCCTCAAACCTTCGACAGCCCAACAATACGACTTTGAGGCAGGAACGCTTCCTTTTTATTATCTCGACAGTTGAAATTAATTAAAATAGTAACCTCTTTTCGAACTATTTGTTTCCAAGTTTTTTTCATTTTTCAAAAATCTGACTTGTGTGACATTTCATCAGTGCCTTGCGCAATTTCAAAACCACTTTGTTTGCAACAAAAACGACAAATAAAGAGGATTTTCAGTGACGAAGATTTTGTTTTTAATTAGTACATTAACTTTTTCTTAAAAATCTACTCTATATTCAGCATAAGGGAGGCAATTGACAACACCAAGACAACAGAAGCAACAAAACATAAGCAGTGGACATACCTCAACATCTCACAGACAACAGTGCTTTAGGGAAAAGGCAGAGCAGATACGGGCATATATACAACGCAAAACAAAAAGCAGCAAATATCCACTCAAAGACAGATTTCAATGCAAATGTATCCCAGTGTAATTATTGATTGTCAAAAATTTGCATGTACGATAAGTATACATTCAGAGTGTCTTTGCAGACCCAGAGCCCTTTGGCTAATGAGGGGTTGTAAAGCAGCGTTTAACTCCTGTCCTTAGGTGCCAGTGCAGATGGAGGTCAGTATGTCTGAATGTCCTCACTCTGCAGCTACAGTCCGGGTGGAAAATACAACCAATTTAGCCGTGATACCACTCAGGATCAATATGGCTTCATCCCCGGCAGGACCGAGGGGCCAATAAGATGGCTGGCCTGAGAGGTCCTTAAATAAGTGGGACAACAAATAGAGAAGGCACAGACTGGACTGACCCGAGAGCAGGAGAGGAGAGGAAGAAGAGGAGAGGAGTCTGGCTGCACAATACATCGAGAGGGGGGGGGGGGGGTGTTATCGCCAACACAATGTCAGATGGCACAATACATCGCAAATAACTGCATTTTTTTATTTTAGTGAGTTGAGAGTAAAACTATTTTTCCTTTTTTATTGGTGCCTTTTGTGCTAAACTCAAGGTTCCCATTTGTTTGGAGAACAAAAGAAATATTGTAAATAATTTCCTTTCATTGTTTTTAATTCAACAAACACATTGGTGTATGTTAGCAGTATATTGAAAGCTTTGAAAGGCAGATTTGAGTATGTGATGTTATCGCATAGGCTAGAGGAAATGAGGCGAGGAGAAATGACAGCACTGGTATGTCTTTGTACCAAATAACCAAAAGAAACGACATACTGATTGATACATTTGATACTTAATGCAGTACACAGAACATCATTTTTGAATGCATAGTCCCTACTGCTTAACTGTTGACAAAGGTAAAGAGGTATGTCTGCTAAAAAGAAGGAAACAAAGCACATTCAGTACATGTTGAAATCAGACACACAACAGAGCATATCTACAATAAGAGAATATAATAATAATAATGATGATGCACTGAGCACTTGAGTCCAAAGCTCAAGAAAATACCAAAGCTGATTATATGGAATGCTATACAAATGAAAAATGTTGGTCTAAAAAAGAATACCAAATAAGCTTCCTGGTATTAACGTTCATATTCTTTGTATTTTCCCTCATGTTTACACATGTAAATAAAAGACAAATGTGCCTTTTTTTATACAGAATTTAGAAATTCACAAAATAAATAAATTCACTATGGCCTTAAAATTGAATCTCAATTGTATATTATATGTATATATATACACACATATATATATACTATATATAGATCCATATATATTCCATTTCATATAAACAGGATTTAAATCTTGGAGGCTCTGAAGCAGAGGCTGATAAAATCTGTTTTATCCTGTGTTTTCTTTCTCTGCGTTTGTGCCTCCAGTCTGCAGCTCTGTACAAACAGTTTTGATGTTGGACCGTCCTTGGTAGACAGAAAATGCCCATTTCCATAGTAACACAGTGTTTTAAGGATAGGAGTAATAGAGCGAATGCATACCTTTTCTGTTTATATGAAAATAAATGAGTAATAAGTTCTTAAAAGTCTGAAAGTCTGAAAAGCCATTTAGTCCGCTTTTCATCTTTTCCGCAGACGTTTCCACGAAAGAGTCTTGAGCCGTTTGAACTTCCTTTAAGGCACTCTTCAATTAAACTCTGAGATGGGCTTTTTCCCCCACGGGATAGGACACTGTGACACGGCATCCAAACTTGTATGTGTTTTTATTTCTTTTAAAACACACACATCCTCTTCGCGTTCTCAGAAGTCTGATTTCATTGCACCATTTGGCATTCTGTCCTCAGTTTTGGTTTGTTGTGTTCTCCTCTTTAAACATACGTCCAATGAGATGTAAGGTAAGAAAATTACTAACTGGCACATTTGGTAGACAGGAATCCCTGGTTTATCCAATGGCTGTTCTCCTAGAGGGGGAGGTTGTTTTATGTGTGTGTGTGTGTGTGCGTGTGTGTGTGTGTGTGTGTGTGTGTGTGTGTGTGTGTGTGTGTGTGCGTGCGTGCGTGCGTGCGTGCGTGTGTGCGTGTGTGTGTGCGTGCGTGCGTGTGCGTGTGTGTGTGTGCGTGCGTGCGTGCGTGCGTGCGTGTGTGTGTTGGGGTTAATTGCTATGGAAAATAATCCCAAATCTGAAAAGTGGCTTCTTAAGAAAACGAAACACTCCCTTGATTTTTGAAATTAGGCACATGGTCACAACATATGTGAGTAAACAATAAATCCTGAGGCTGAACTGACCAACCTAAGAGCAAAATGCTGCAAGATCCCTCACTCTGATCTTTGATCAGATCAATGTGGTACGAAATAAAACACTAAGTCTGTTGTCAAAATGGATTCAATTGTTGTTTTTGGTTTAGCTAGTGTCCTGCAGCCCTAAGCCTCTGCAGACTCTGTCTTTATCTGGATAAAGTTTGCAGGCAATTGGACAGACAGTGGCAGCTCCTGCAGGCATTTGATTCCCTGCTCAGGCTGCAGGGACATCTCCCCACGCACTTCCAGCTCCTCTACAGGGGTCAGGCCCTCACCGGGGCTGCTGCTCTGGGAGAAATGTCCATTAATTATAGTTTCACTCACAGCATCATGGTGACTGGTATCAATGATCACAGTCCTGTACTGCAGCTCTGCTTCCCCTATCTCAATCTCTTCTTTGTCAAACGTATTTGACGCCAGTGATGGATCGCCGTTCACCATCGAATGGAAGTAGCTGGGGTCCAGCATCTCCTCTTTGACCTGCATCCCCGAGAAGTCGCTGGATTTGAGCACAGTGGCGATTACGGTGCCGGGCTGCTGTGCCACCATGGTCTGCCCGCAGGTTGTGTTGATGGTTACCAGGCGAGGGAGGCCGTTGACGTTGGAATGGGTGGAACTAATGAAACCTGGAGGGGAAGTGCAACAGGAAGAGGTGGAGGAGCCCAGACTGGTGACCAGGAGGTGGTGAGGGAGGCCATCCTGCAGGCTGTGTGCTCCACCTGTGAAAGATGCCGTCTGGATGGTGAGCACATCTTTTCCGCCTGCTGTGGCAGAGGGCATGGTATGGAGAATAACCCGGGGGGGGGAGGAGTGGCAGGACTCCCCGTTGGCCATAACAGTGGTGAGGGGAATGGAATGAAGAGAGCCGGGAGATGTCAGCACCATAGGAACTGAAGTAGGAACCCTGAAAAGACAAAACAAACTGAATATGTGCCCGTGTTTCTTCATCTTCTCTGACGGAGCAGTTATAATTGAATATTCAGTTTGTATCTTTGCAAATATAGACAAGGATTATTTTTTAATGGAACCCTTTTTAGAAAGTAACCCAGTGCACAGCTCTGATCCTAAACTGCAGAACTAATGCTCTTATTAATATAACAAACGGCGTTGTCAGCTGTACTGCAGAAGTCATTATTCTCCTTGATTCCTAACTGCAGTCGATGTTTAACAGCTTTAAAAGCCTGATGTCTGATAATACATTGTTTATACAGGCAGTATAAAAAACTAAACAAAAAGAATACCAAAGAATTGGCTCAACACTTCTCTGACATCAACAACAAATGAACATTATAAGCTTTACAGAGGTCGTATGTACTTCAGGCTACTGGATCAGATTGGTTATATATATATATATATATATATATATATATAATAAATGGTTTGCTGTTACCGTGTCCATCCCTCTACATCAAAGGTTTAAGCCAATAGTTTATCTCAATTTCTGAAAAGCTGACAAGGTTTCAAGACGGAATTGAATTTCCTTTCAAGTTGCAGCCATTAATAAAAGGTTGACATGGGTTGAGTCAGTCATATGATGTGAATTTCAAGGACAAGTGCATTTTTGAGCATGTGTGTTTCTTGTATGGGCACCATATTCAAGTACATTTGTTTGTGTCAGAGGTTCTTAAATTTGTGAATTTCCAGGGACACCGAATAAACAAGCTTCACACCTCAAACCCTTCTCTGAAAGTTCTTTTGTTATCAAAGCATCCTGTGGGTTTGGAAAAGATCCCACTAGCACCTCTAAAGATCACCAATTAACGCCTAATATATTGTGTGTTTTATTAGTTATGTGCTAGAACTATTTTTTTGACAGGGAACAGAGACTTCCTTGAGTCTTTTGTCACTATGAGCTCCTACCTCATAGCTTGATCTTGGATAGCTGACCCCTGGTTGGCATGCAACATATGGACAGAGTGAAGGAGCTGCTCAGTCTGTCCGCCATTCACTTCCTGGTAAAGATATTCATCAATGGGCTCCTTCTTCATGTGCTTCATTGAGACTTGGTGGTGACCATGAGCCCTCCCGTGCCCTTTGGACCCTCCGCGGACCATAGACCGCCCGTTGTTAGATCTCTGATTCCCGTAGCCGACGTTGGCATCAGAGCCTGCGTCTTCGTCCTCGATCACCACCAGATCGGTCGGCATCTCCTTAAACTGGTAGACCAGCCGCTGACCCTCCACTTTCGCCAGAATGCCTCTCTGATAGTAGTACCTAGAAGAGAAAGCAGATGAGGGTGTTTATCACATTAGGATCATTCAAGTTCAACAGCTTCATAAAGTGTATAAGTGTGTTATTATGTACATGTCTGTGGAGTCGTGTCTGCTAATGTGCAGAAAATGGTTGTGTTCATTTGTGTTCGTATGTTTACCTGAGAGCTCTTCCCATAGTCTCGTAGTTCATGTCAGGCTTGTTCTTGTGTTTGCCCCACAGCTTTGAAACAGCCTTGGAGTCCACCAGCTTAAAGATGCCTTTCTCCCGCTGTGTCCACTTGATGTATTTGGGACAGGTGTTCTTATCCTGCAGTAAAGCCAGAAGGAATTCCCAAAGGTAGATCGTGGTGCCTGCAAATTGGGAAGGGAACTAAATTAAGTCATGTGTTTAACATTGAAGCACATCAGACATTCATCCTTGGAGCTGTGCTATAGACATCTATAATTCATTTAGTAGTTTAGAGTCTTGCTTGAAAATGTTATATGGCACCTAAAGGGTTGCAGGAGAAACTGCTCTTTTTTTAATAACCATTGTGGTGTCAGTTGTATGTGTGCCTGTATGCCTTGGAAGGGGATTAATTATACCAAGCCTGGCAGTAGATTACTCTAATTTGTGTGAGGCTTTGGCCAGATGTGGTTAAAAACAGCAACGCTCCCAGTAGCCACTTGAATCCCAGACACTGTGTCAGAGTGATGTATATGTGCGCAGCTGAACCTGCACCCCCCCCACCCTCTTTGTGTCACACTGTATGGTGCAATGAGGATTCACATTGAGCAGTCTGCTTCTATCGGTAGAGCATCAATGTGCCCTCCAGCCTGCAATCACTTCTGTTTCCCTGCGAAACACAGCACTGTGAGATCCCCTCATCCATTAACTTGCCCAGTCGGACTGCAGGGGTTGAGGACTGCTGTTTGCACACTCAACAGGAGGAAACAGAGCATACACGAGAGGAGGGGAGACCTTGATTTTTATTGGCTCATTACAGAGAAGCGGACAAGTTAGTGAGGCTTACCTTTGCCCTCTTTGCTCTTCTTCCTGAGTGGCAGGTTAGGGGTGGTGATAGGAGAGCAGGGTCGCACTGCCCGCGGCTTCCGCACTATGAGTCAGATTAAGGTGTCGTGTGTTATAAGGTGAGAGGTCACAGTGGAGTCGTACAATTACCTACAGGACTAACATTTTAGTTCAAGGGATTTTTTTCTGTGTTTTAACAAGGCAGCTTGGTCACCTAAAAATGACGTTCCCATACAACTAAACTGCAATGTCATTTACGTTTCGAGGGAAACATATTTCGTACCCGATTGCGTTTGTTTTTGACGTTCTCAAATACGTCTGCAGAAGACTGTGTAGGGAGGAGGAGGAGGGGTCAAACAAACACTGGACTTTCACCCAGGAGACTGCTGTTCATATCCCGTTAAAATCAAAATTCAATGTTTTCATTTACGTTCATAACTTAAATGACGCAATAAACTTTTTTTGCTTAAAGCCAAACCATGATCTTGTACTAAACCTAACTGAGTCACTTTGTTGCCCAAACATAACCAAAAGTTAACCACGTGTTAAACTGCGAGGAAATGTATTTACATACGTAATTGAGAATGCAGTTTAAATGTATGGGAACGTAGGAAACCGGGTTGAACAAGGAGAAGAAGGACAACAGTCTTACCTTTGGTTTTCTTCTGAGGTTTTAAGGCACATTTTTGGGGTATCTCATCCATGGATGATGTGTCCTCATCTAGGGACATGTCAAGGGCATCGTTATCCATCTGGTCAGGCCTCAGAGGAGCGTATGTCAAGTCTGACTCCAGCAGAGTGCCGTAGGTGTGAACTATACATAAGCAAGAGATATAGGGAAACACAGACAAACCATGAATACACTATAAATAATGTTTCTCATGCTCAAAATATGATCAATGTTAGATCAAAGTTGAAATATGCAAAAATAACTTACTCATACGCTTCTCGTCCAAGATGTTGTTTGGAGACTCCATGTTGAGCAGAGCTGCTGCAGCTTCGTTCGTCTCCATGCTGTCTTCTGGGCCAGACACTGAAGTTTCTGTCAACCAGACGACAACAAATTAATCAATATAACATCTTTGTGGTTAACTACATTGCAGCTAGCATTTCTCCCAGGCTTCTTTTTTATATCTCCTGCCATTAAATGTGGTTAAAAGTAACATCATGATCAGTTTGTCTGTTTGTCAGCAGGATTAGGGGAAAAACTACAGGTCATGTGGCCATGCGGATACCCGCTTTATTTTTACTGATGGAAACAGCCTTGGTGGAGGTCTGCGCTCTCAGAGTGCACTTCTAGTTTATTATTGGAAAGGTTGTCCTCCACATATGCTATATGCTGAATTGTATGCTTGCATGAAGACACATTTCACATATTTACATATTCAGGTGACGTACTTTGCAGTGAATAATTGTAATTCATTAATTTGAGGCCTCTATTTTAGCACTACATATATTAGATAATCATGTAGTATTCCATAAGAACCCACGGTGACGCAGATGTCACACAACCTTTAAATGTTCTGGTAAGTTCCCTATACAGCTTTACCCTTGATTTTAACTCATGAAGTCCCTAAGTGACACATACTGAACATCCTGGTGGGTCATGGGCCAGGTCATTTGATTTTGTGTTCCCATAACAACATTACCAAGATGGCCATGTGCCAGGACAACACATGTGACAGAACTAGCTCAATCTAAAAAGCTTGTTTTTTGTTGCTAAAGGTAAGATTCAAGCCATTTAAGAATTAGAATGCTTATATAACATGTCTTTTATTACATTCAACCTGTTGTGAAAACATTTCTTGATCACATTGATACCTGTCAACATTGGAATTTTAAAATAAGGGAAATCTTTGGCGGACTCCGCCCATATTTTAACAGCTCTCAGCCCCCCAGCCCCTACCCATATAATGTAAATGTAAACACATAAGTACATACATTCAGGAAATACATGTTTATGTAAAGTATGTATTTTATTTATTAGTTATTATCATCAATTTATTTGATGATTGATGAGTTGTGTGGCTTTTGTTTCCCCGACGAGTAGCCTACTTCCTTGCGATGACAGAGTTGGGAAACATGTCCGCTACACTGCGACTGAAATCATCGCAGAAGCTGAAGGCTACATTATTTTTAGCGCAAAGCATCAACATCTTTCCCTCAGCTTTGGTCACTTGGTCTGCCTCCGACACAGTTCTTGTCACACATGAAGTCATTGACAGTGAATGTTTTTGTGCCTCTTGACGTGCTTGTGCTTGGACGATTTTTCTTGCTGGCGAACTTCGCTTATTCCTCCGTGTGCGATGCTATCTCCATCTATCTCCCGTTCACTGTGACTCTCATCCCTATGCTTTCATCTTCTACTGTGTTATTGCTCTTGTCTTCTTCTTCTACTGGCTGGATAACGTTTTTCAGCTAAAGTTAAGGCCACTTTACACTTTAAAAAAAAAAAGATTTAAGGTTAAAAATACGGGATAATTACGGGAAAATATTTAAACGGGAGGAAAACGGGATAGAAGGAAAAGTACGGGATAATCCCGGGAAAAACGGGAGTGTTGACAGGTATGCATTGATATGAAACAAATAAGATAATATTGCTGTCACATCGGGACTTTAACCTTAAACTTTCTCAGAAAATCTAATGTGACACATTAGTCACAATAAGAAATTTGATTATGATCTGCTCAGTTTAGTCTGTGTTATGTTCCCCATAATGTTCCCTAAAGTAGAAATGGGTCCGGGTTCTTATGGGTTAAAAATAAAAAGATTTAGTTAGTTTGAGATTTTCCTGCTTGAAGTGATCTTCCACATGTTTGCTAACTGTTAGACTTGAACACTTGTGTATTGTATGTAAACCTATCTGAGCACCGTTGCCGTGTGATAAATGAAATGGTTAAGTGAAACATCTTTACCTGAGAGGTCGACCCCTCCCACCAAGATGGAAGGCTCCTCCACGATGTGAAGAGTGGTGTCCACCATGATGCCGTTGGTCACCTCGTCGGACTCCAGGCCTGAGTAGACCTGCAGCAGATCGGCTGCAGGCACCTGCTCAACAATCACCGCTGGGAATACTGACGGGTCATCCAGCTGAACAGAGAGAGGACACACACACATACAGAGGAAGGTATGAGACGTTGTAACACAGGGAGGCAGGGGACTGACTGGTCTCTGCACATACGTATGTGTATATATGCAATAAAAACACCATTAATTCCTCCACTGCACATCATAAATGCAATATAAAAACCCCCAGATGACATCAGATTAATGTTATAACCAGATTTGGTCTCTTGTCTTTATTGCCTTGTAAAATATTGTATATTCATACTCAACTTCAGCTAATGTGGAGGCACATAGCATGGAGGAGAACTCATTTATGTGGTGTTGCAGCAGTCCACAGGGACCCGGTGAAGAAGACAGGACCCAGCTGTTTGATTTGGCCTACTTCTCCTGAGAGGTTAATCTTATGCTCAGATATTATATAAGCCCAATTGAATGTTAATGGATCAATCGTGAGTTGCAGGCGAGCACCCCCTTCATCATGTCCTAAATGTGCTTTGGGAATTGTAACCATGCTGTCTCATTTCAGAGATGGCTCAGCCTGATGCAGGAAGGAGCTGGGGGACAGAGGGAATTACTGGAGCTTGTGCCAAACCACTGAAACAACTGAGAAGCACAACATACTCGAGAGCTCCTCTAATACAGACGGGGTCAAGAGTGCTCACTGGTGCGCTTGGTTCGTGTCAATGGGAAGTACATGGGGACTAATTCACTCCTTTCAATAAGTCCGTCATGTGGTCATTTCCACCCTCGCTTCAGATAATGAAAAACATACAACACGAGAGGCAGATCTGATTTGGAAATCAACACTGAACATGTTTATGCCATAATCATAGCTTTCGTTTTCAGTATAAAGGTCACCTCAGGTACTTTGATGCAAAACAACTCAGAGTCACCACCAGCAGGTGGCAGCAGACTACACTTCAAATATGTACTGAAATAATATCTTTTACAAGTGCCAAGAAGCAGCTTTGGCTTTTAAGTGTGGTATCAGTCCAAATCACACTGAAACGGATCAAATTTTGATAAAAATGTTCAGTAAACAGAATTACCCTCCAGGGTTACTACAATCTTTCAAAAAAAATCTTTTATGTGTCCAAACAAAAGATGGTTGTATGAATAACCGGACAAACACCTTCTTGATATCATGCTGCGTGTAATCAGGGTGTAACTTACAATGCTGCCCTACAAATAACAAGCTGCATCACTCTCTAGAACAACTCTCACATGTGAAACACAGTTAATACAAAAAAGAAAATACTAACTAGGGGGTTCTTGCCTCCTTGAATATACGTGTGTGTATTATGTGGTCATTTTACCCAGATACATACATGTTTACAATCATGACCTAATTAAAGAGGGAACGAGATAGAGAAAAGGTGCAGTAGGAGGAAAGTGAATAAAGGCGTATCTGTCTCTTTACACAAGTCTCCATTGTTGGTTTGGACCTCTCGGGCATACCAGGTGTCTGGGCTTTGAGCCGTGGGGGTGGGAAGAGCAGGCAATGGAGTCCATGGACACATTTTGGCTACACTTTAACCAGGAAACTAACAGATCGGCTCATTATTTGGACACGGTGTTAAAATGTTGGGCCTGTTAGTCATTTGATACACTGTACATAATGTAGATGTCTGCGAGTCTAGAGGAGGGCGGCTATCATAACTTTGAAGATCAACAACAAACAGCTAATGGGATCTCAGTAGAAAACCTCAAGGGGCTAATAAAACCCAGAGTTTTGCTTTGACTACAGTCAATGTCTCACTGACATACACTGGATGTTTCCCATTAAAGGTAGACATATTATCAGATAGCTAGACAGTGAGGCTACCACGTCTCCTTGTCTGGGTTGAAATGATGTTTGCTGTCCTTGAGTGAGAGTCAAGCATGTGTGTGTGTGTGTGTAGACAGACAAAGGCATTTTGACTATTGTTCTGCTCCCCCCCCCAACGCAGAAAGTCCCACACAGTTTGCTGACAGCAGGAGACGTCTGAAGCTGCCTCTGCTGTTGTTTTGATGTTAACTGGGTTCTGTTTTTGCCGGGAACACCTTCAAACTAGCATCGTATTGTCATGTAAACCAAGTGTTGATTTGAAAAGCGTGTTGCAATGTGAAAAATAATCAGTATGGAAGAGAGAGACTGTTCTATATAAAGGTTTAAAATGGCGATAAGGTGGGGCTCTCGGGAGAACCGGCGCCCAACATGTAGCAAAGTCTGGCAAATGATATTGGACATCATAAATGTTTGAACTGCTTCTTCCTCTTTGCTGACTCGGATAGTCTTTCTAGTAGAGGAACAGGGCCGATAAGAATCGGGCTGATTTGCATTTCTGAGTTCCCCATTCTGCCTTTGAAAGCAACAGCATCTGTACGAGCTGTTCCCTCCACACCCGCACTCTCTTCTGCTTTACCTGCCTGGCGACAATGATTCCAACTGTCTGTACACTTTCAATATCCTCATTATCATGATATATGAGAGTGCTGCAGCCCCGTAGCATGAGAGACAGTATCACGCTGTTCACCTAAAAGCCAAATGCTTTTATTTCTATAGCTTGAAAAATGTAGAAACTTTTACTTTTGTTTTTCATTTCAAATGAAATTTGTATGGCTACCCTTTGTTGGACGGAAAATCACAAAGCTAAGTATCATGCTACAGTCATTACATGATACACCTTAGGGAGCTACTTATTGACTTAAAAACCAATATAGCATGGCTAATCATTACAAAACACATGCTATGATTTCACTGAGCTCCAACAGCTTTATTGTGTCAAAAATAAATCTTTACAACAGCCATCACTGCAGTAACATGTTGTTCCTTTTTGGGGGGTATTTCCAGGATTTGGTAAATAGGGGTATAATGGCTGCATAACAGGCTGAGTGGGTGCAGCAAGGAACACAACTGTAGAGCTTGAACAATGCAGGACCTTTTAGTGGAATTATACCATCCATTATAAGCAGCCCTGTAACTGGTCCATCAGGTTAGGCCTGAACTGGTGCTATTCAGGGCTCTGGTGACAACTTGTCACTCTAGACACACACATACAGATACCAGCACACATAAACACACATACATCCACACTTACAATCAATCCTGCTCCACAGGATTCAGACACGGTTGTGGGGATTAGATAACTGCAAACCTGAACAGGCAATGAAAAGACACATAGGTTCACACAGTATACAAACACAGTAACCTTTGTGCCACAAACACATTCACGGACAAGCCCCACCCTTTCCCTCCCACGCACCCTAACCTTGCTGCAGGTTTTTCAATCTTTCCATTTCTGTGCTCCCAGCAGCCGACACTTTTATTCCCAGACATGGTCTCTGCTCCATCCTCCCCTCGGCCCGCGTCGCTCCCCAACATGTTGTCACAGTTAAAGATCACAGGCTCTGAGCCACAGCTAATCCTACCTCAGTGAGCATGCTGTTTACACACACACTCTGTTTGCTCTGCTATGACAGATCTTACATTTATCAACAAGATCTAGATCATGAAAAGGATGTATGGTCAAAGACTGGTCCAAAGGTCTTTTGCTCAAATAACATTGTTTTAGTCTAGAGCCCATTTATGTATAAAGGCAAAACAAAGTTTCGATTACAATTTCTTTGTGCGCCTACAAATAGTTTATAGGCTATTTGTAACATTTCACTAGTTTGTTGGTCTAGATTCAACAATTCAACAGTTTTGCTTTGTCTGTAGATGTTAAACAGATTATCTGAAATGTTACAAAGACTATTTGAAGGCGGACGATCCAAATGAAGGGTGACCAAAACCTCAACTGTGTTGTCTTCCAGTGTGATACGTACCTGATTGATTTCGTCCATCCCGTTGCTGGCAAATTCAAACACCAGTTCACTGGGCTGCACTGCAGTCGTCATGGTCAGTTCAGAGGGCAGCGAGCTGCCGAAAATATCCTGGCTCCTCAGCTTCACCTCACAAAATGGCTTCCCTGTCGTTGTCCTCCTGTTCTCTAATCTGGGCGGGTTAGCGACCACGAGCAGAGTTTCAGAGGAGTGATGTGGCCCAGGTGGGAGCAGCCTCGTCCCTCTCTGACACGGAGGCTGGGTCCCGCTGCGCCTGGAGCATCTACACCTGCAGAGAGACAGAGAGAGATAGGGGCTAAGGTCAGGAGACATATTAGATCAGTTTCATTTCACTGAGAGAAAAAGAGGAGCAGAGACAGTAGTGCAAGAGTGATGGTGCGAGGGGATAAAAACCCAGGTTATTTTTTAGGCCTACAAACTCGCTATTCAACTAATAACAGACCCAGACAGGCAGGACATACGTACCTGGGCTGTGTCTAGTTATACAGGCTGAAATCAGATCAGTAATTCCTGCGTCCCTGCCTGACAAACCTTTTAATAAATGAATGAAGACCAAGCTAAAAAGTTGTCTGTGCCTGTTTGCAACAGGTTTCAGGCTTAATGACGATGTAATTGTATTCCTGCACGTATTAGAAAGTTGTTTTTAATAATCTTAATCCAAATCCAAATCCTTAATCCAAATATCAGAGATGGGACAACAAAATAACGTAAAGGTCGGCCTCATTCGTCCATTCATTTCAGGTCTCTGAGACCGGATGAAAGTTATCTTCTAAACAAGCTAGAGCTCAAACAAACTATCAGTTAATGTGTCGATTATTTTCTTGATTAATTGAATAATGGTAAAACATCAGAAAATAATATCCCAGAGCACAATGTGACCTCTTCAAAATGCTAATTTTGTCCGACCAACAATCCAGACAAAACCTATTACATTTAAAATAAATTATTCTCACATTTGAGAATCACAAATCATCAAAAAAAAAAACTTTTAAATCAATTATCACGATCGTTGACAATTAATTTTCATTCCATCGTACAATCAATTCATTTAAAAGCTCTAAAACAAGCACAACAACACCCCAGTGCACAATGAGGAGGATGCCAGTGCACAACTGATTCTGATATCATCACAAACGTCTACCATTTCATAGCTGTGTGTCCATTCCTGAAGAGAAGACACCCCTCAGTGCACAACCCTTGATCATGAGACACAGGGGGCTGACTTTATGATCACATGAGAGGGTCAGAGCGAACCTTCTCTCTACAGACACACACACACACACACACACAGACACACACACACACACACACACATACACAGGCGAGAGATCACTCGTGTGATGATGCTCTGGAAGCCCCTCTGTGCTGACCCTCGGGGAGTTACTGTGATCACAGGCAGCGGGGGAGGAAAACTGATGGTTGTGTTGCTTGTTAGTGAGTGTGTGTCTGTTGAGGTGTGGTCCCAACAACCCAATACCCAAAGACTGGGCTGAAGGATGGGAGGGACTGAAGAATAAATGGACACCCTCGGGCCACAAACACCCCCATCCTCCTCTTTCCCAGAGACCAAAGAGCTGGCAGCAGTAGAGAAGTAAGAGATGGCAGTGTTTAGTACACCCCCTCAACACACACACACACACACACACACACACACACACACACACACACACACACACACACACGGACAAACACACACCATCCCTGCTTTTTCCACTGCTGCAGGGTGGAGCTCATTTGCTTTGAAATGCCTGTGTGACTGACGAAGTTGCATACCAGGCCCAATTGTATTTTGAAGTTTTGGTAACAGAAGAGGAGGTGATAGATAGACAAAACTTCTGTGCATCTTGTGGGGCACAGGGGCCAAACACATTTCACGATTAAGTTAATCTTCATGCTAAGCGTCCACACAGAATAGTAGCATGTGGCCGTGGTCTGGAAAGCATCGCTTTGGGAGACAGAATAGAGAGAGACGGGTAAACTAAATCTTTTTGAAGGCGAGTGTTTCATTCCAGTCAGTCCCTGTTGTTGTCTCTGCTGGGCACTGTCCATGCCCACCTCTGCCAAAGCTGGACGCTGCTGCCATCTGTCTGAAGCTCTTCAGTGCCCTGATCTTCTTGGCATGTTTGCGCTTGGAGAGTTTGACAAGCCATTACCAGACTCAAGCAGAAAAGAGAGGATGTATTGCACGAAGCTTCCAAATGGAGGAAGAGGTATAAATCATGTAAAAAAAAAAGAAATGTGACTATTTATAATTTGACATGGCCCACACACACATTGACAGCAGAAGCCCTCATTTGCCCTCTGTGAAGACCAAGACACCCAATGTGGGATGAGGTAGAAGTGCAGCGGCCTGTATCATATGGGATCACTCTGAAATTGACCTGCCCAGCCTCGCTGCCTTCTGCCACATGCGAGAAGCTAAAACACCAGGCTACCCTCTCTCTGTGCATCTCGATTCCTCTTTTGTCGTCATCTGTGTTTGTTTTACGGACATTTGTGGAGCTGTTAGTGTGAAAATTTCAGTTTATAAGCCTGCGAACAGAACTTTTGTTCAATGATGAAGATCCTGTGCGGGGAGATGCATTTTATTACAGTGGGTGTTGAAGGATTCGCCTAACATCACACAGTACATGAGTAATGTGAGAGAGTTCATGCCTCTCTAAACTGTCAGATTTTATTTAAGAGAAGAACCTTTTCAGTTTTATAAAAGTTGGAGTCCTTATAGAACTTACTTAGGACCTGATTGTTTAGGAGCAATAACAGCAGGGCTCTGTGGTCTAGCGTGGGGACAGTAGATGTTTTATTTTCAATGCATTGTGTTTGTACATTCCCGTTTTGTATTTACATGTACTGTAAACCTGTCGATGTTTAAATAAAAAATGTTTTACAAAGATGAACAAATCATCAGTATCCAGTCATTAACGGGTTATAAGATGACGGGAAACAGACTGCGGGAGATCAACGAGAATCAAGATAGACGTGAACAGTAAGTCTTCTATTCGCCCGTCCCATGTTTGTATTTGTGTGTCCGCGTATGTGTGTTTTCAGCTGTATTCATACTATAACGTATCAGACTGTGTCAGTGTTTGCATGTGTGTATTTTCTATATCCCTTCTGTCAGTGCTTCATTGATCTGAATGGCCCAGTTGGCATTGTGCTAACAGCAGACAGGGATACAAGAGAGTCAGCCATTAGTCCGACGCAGCCTGCACATTATCCCTGAGCACATGACGACAGCTGTCTTGTTCCAGCACAGGGGCAAGGTTGTAAGTGAACTCACTACGTCATGAAGAGGAGACGAGGAGGAGAACAGCAAAGGGAGGGAATTTACAGGGACCTTAGTCAATGCATAATAGTCCACAGAGCAAATAGACTGCATGTGACTCATAATGGGTGGTGCCTTCTTTTGACAGGATTTTAGTGTGGTTAGTTACCAGGCGGGGCATCCTGGTGAGCGACCCAGAGATCTACGGTATGAAATGTGCAATAGTGGTGTGTGTGTGTGTGTGTGTGGGAGGGGGGGGGGGGGGAGTGAGTATGAATCCATGTCATATTGTTCACATTGGGAGGATTCCTATTGCTTTCTCTGTTAAACACTGAATGAAGGAAAAAATGCTATTCAAACAATTTGTTAAAACTATCTCTCTAGCTAGCTCTCCAATAATATGAACAATAAATAATTTCAAAGCTGCTTTAATTAATGTTTGGTCACTTGGGAGCAGCTGAAGAAGCTGTAAACACAATATTAATGAATTATCACCTTATTAAGTTGTTATTTGCTAACATGTTAACACACATCCAGCAGACATGGCGCAACATTAGCATTCATTTGAAGTTGCTCTGTTTTGGTCTCCACCAACCCCTCAGGGAAATATCTGACTGTTAAGCTGCTAAATGCTTCATTATGTTCACAAGCCAGTCATTAACTGTGTCGGTCATCTGTTTGGTGCTGAGCACGAAGCATACAGTCAGTTTTTAGAGCTTTTTTTTGTTGTTGCTGAAAACAGCAGTCTGCAGCGTCTGGAATCAACTCTGATGAGAACCAAAACAACGAGCTGAAAGATGCTAAAAATAAGATGAGGGGAACTGCTGAGTTGGTGAGAATTCTCTGTGACTTCGACTCCTTTCACATTATATGTTGTCCTCTGATCCATTGTTAATATGAACACTGATAAGTGCAGCTTTAAGACATTTTGAAATCAAACATCTCTGAACAGCTTGTGCAATGAAAGGAA